>NC_089039.1:30142500-30395000 GCF_034140825.1 Oryza sativa Japonica Group
TAGGGTGGATAGCTTAGATGATGTCGGTGTCAAGCGCGTCGACTAACCGCACCGTTAAGGTAGGCTGGCGGGCGCGACACTGTGGAAAGCAGATGGAGAATTCTGTGCAAATTAAAACCTTGATAACTTTGCCTTCCGGTCAAGGAATCGAGCTAGGTTTTTTTTGACGGCTTGAGAATCACGGGCCTCACAGAAGAGAGACTGGATTTGGAGAGTGGGACCCCCAGAGATTTTTCTAGAAATTACTTACCATAGGCCACGAAGCAGCGGTTGTTCGGCGAAACGTCGAATATCTGAGGGTCCACAACTGGTTATCAACGAGGTGGTTAGTATACGGATGGCACATAGGACGTTTGGTGGATAGCTTAGACAATGTCGGTGTCAAGCGCGTCGACTAACCGCGCCGTTAAGGTAGGCTGGTGGGCGCGACACTGGAATGAAGATGGAGAATTCTGTGCAAATTAAAACCTTGATAACTTTGCCTTCCAGTCATGGAATCGAGCTAGGTTTTTTTTTACGGCTGCAGAATCACGGGCCTCACTGAAGAGAGACTGGATTTGGAGAGTTGGACCCCTAGAGATTTTTCTAGAAATTACTTACCATAGGTCACGAAGCAGCGGTTGTTTCAGCGAAACGTCGAATATCTAAGGCTCCACAACTGGTTTTCAACGAGGTGGTTAGTATAGGGATGGCACATAGGACGTTAGGGTGGATAGCGCGTCAACTAACCGCGCCGTTAAGGTAGGCTGGCGGGCGCGACACTGTAGAATGCAGATGTAGAATTCTGTGCAAATAAAAACCTTGATAATTTTGCCTTCCGGTCATGGAATCGAGTTAGGTTTTTTTTTACGGCTGCAGAATCACGGGCCTCACCCTAAAGAGATTGGATTTGGAGAGTTGGACCCCCAGAGATTTTTCTAGAAATTACTTACCATAGGCCACGAAGCAGCGGTTGTTTCGGCGAAACGTCGAATATCTGAGGGCTGGTTTTCAATGAGGTGGTTAGTATAGGGATGGCACATAGGACGTTAGGGTGGATAGCTTAGACAATGTCGGTGTCAAGCGCGTCCACTAACCACGCCGTTAAGGTAGGCTGGCGGGCTCGACACTGTGGAATGCAGATGGAGAATTCTGTGCAAATTAAAACCTTGATAACTTTGCCTTCCGGTCAAGGAATTGAGCTAGGTTTTTTTTTATGGCTGCAGAATCACGAGCCTCGCCCTAGAGAGACTGGATTTGGAGAGTTGGACCCCCAGAGATTTTTCTAGAAATTACTTACCATAGGCCACGAAGCAGCAGTTGTTTCGGCGAAACGTCGAATATCTGAGGGTCCACAACTGGTTTTCAACGAGGTGGCTAGTATAGGGATGGCACATAGGACGTTAGGGTGGATAGCTTAGATGATGTCGGTGTCAAGCGCGCCGACTAACCGCGCCGTTAAGGTAGGCTGGCGGGCGCGACACTGTGGAATGCAGATGGAGAATTCTGTGCAAATTAAAACCTTGATAACTTTGCCTTCCGGTCAAGGAATCGAGCTAGGTTTTTTTTGACGGCTGCAGAATCACGGGCCTCACCCTAGAGAGACTGGATTTGGAGAGTTGGACCCCCAGAGATTTTTCTAGAAATTACTTACCATAGGCCACGAAGCAGCAGTTGTTTCGGCGAAACGTCGAATATCTGAGGGTCCACAACTGGTTTTCAACGAGGTGGCTAGTATAGGGATGGCACATAGGACGTTAGGGTGGATAGCTTAGATGATGTCGGTGTCAAGCGCGTCGACTAACCGCACCGTTAAGGTAGGCTGGCGGGCGCGACACTGTGGAAAGCAGATGGAGAATTCTGTGCAAATTAAAACCTTGATAACTTTGCCTTCCGGTCAAGGAATCGAGCTAGGTTTTTTTTGACGGCTGCAGAATCACGGGCCTCACCCTAGAGAGACTGGATTTGGAGAGTTGGACCCCCAGAGATTTTTCTAGAAATTACTTACCATAGGCCACGAAGCAGCGGTTGTTCGGCGAAACGTCGAATATCTGAGGGTCCACAACTGGTTTTCAACGAGGTGGTTAGTATACGGATGGCACATAGGACGTTAGGGTGGATAGCTTAGACAATGTCGGTGTCAAGCGCGTCGACTAACCGCGCCGTTAAGGTAGGCTGGTGGGCGCGACACTGGAATGAAGATGGAGAATTCTGTGCAAATTAAAACCTTGATAACTTTGCCTTTCGGTCAAGGAATCGAGCTAGGTTTTTTTTGACGGCTGTAGTATCACGGGCCTCACCCTAGAGAGACTGGATTTGGAGAGTTGGACCCCCAGAGATTTTTCTAGAAATTACTTACCATAGGCCACGAAGCAGCGGTTGTTCGGCGAAACGTCGAATATCTGAGGGTCCACAACTGGTTTTCAACGAGGTGGTTAGTATAGGGATGGCACATAGGACGTTAGGGTGGATAGCGCGTCAACTAACCGCGCCGTTAAGGTAGGCTGGCGGGCGCGACACTGTGGAATGCAGATGTAGAATTCTGTGCAAATAAAAACCTTGATAATTTTGCCTTCCGGTCATGGAATCGAGTTAGGTTTTTTTTGACGGCTGCAGAATCACGGGCCTCACCCTAAAGAGATTGGATTTGGAGAGTTGGACCCCCAGAGATTTTTCTAGAAATTACTTACCATAGCCCACGAAGCAGCGGTTGTTTCGGCGAAACGTCGAATATCTGAGGGCTGGTTTTCAATGAGGTGGTTAGTATAGGGATGGCACATAGGACGTTAGGGTGGATAGCTTAGACAATGTCGGTGTCAAGCGCATCCACTAACCACGCCGTTAAGGTAGGCTGGCGGGCTCGACACTGTGGAATGCAGATGGAGAATTCTGTGCAAATTAAAACCTTGATAACTTTGCCTTCCGGTCAAGGAATTGAGCTAGGTTTTTTTTATGGCTGCAGAATCACGAGCCTCGCCCTAGAGAGTCTGGATTTGGAGAGTTGGACCCCCAGAGATTTTTCTAGAAATTACTTACCATAGGCCACGAAGCAGCAGTTGTTTCGGCGAAACGTCGAATATCTGAGGGTCCACAACTGGTTTTCAACGAGGTGGCTAGTATAGGGATGGCACATAGGACGTTAGGGTGGATAGCTTAGATGATGTCGGTGTCAAGCGCGCCGACTAACCGCGCCGTTAAGGTAGGCTGGCGGGCGCGACACTGTGGAATGCAGATGGAGAATTCTGTGCAAATTAAAACCTTGATAACTTTGCCTTTCGGTCAAGGAATCGAGCTAGGTTTTTTTTGACGGCTGCAGAATCACGGGCCTCACCCTAGAGAGACTGGATTTGGAGAGTTGCACCCCCAGAGATTTTTCTAGAAATTACTTACCATAGGCCACGAAGCTGCGGTTGATTCGGTGAAACGTCGAATATCTGAGGGTCCACAACTGGTTTTCAACGAGGTGGTTAGTATTGGGATGGCACATAGGACGTTAGGGTGGATAGCTTAGATGATGTCGGTGTCAAGCGCGTCGACTAACCGCACCGTTAAGGTAGGCTGGCGGGCGCGACACTGTGGAAAGCAGATGGAGAATTCTGTGCAAATTAAAACCTTGATAACTTTGCCTTCCGGTCAAGGAATCGAGCTAGGTTTTTTTTGACGGCTGCAGAATCACGGGCCTCACCCTAGAGAGACTGGATTTGGAGAGTTGGACCCCCAGAGATTTTTCTAGAAATTACTTACCATAGGCCACGAAGCAGCGGTTGTTCGGCGAAACGTCGAATATCTGAGGGTCCACAACTGGTTTTCAACGAGGTGGTTAGTATACGGATGGCACATAGGACGTTAGGGTGGATAGCTTAGACAATGTCGGTGTCAAGCGCGTCGACTAACCGCGCCGTTAAGGTAGGCTGGTGGGCGCGACACTGGAATGAAGATGGAGAATTCTGTGCAAATTAAAACCTTGATAACTTTGCCTTTCGGTCAAGGAATCGAGCTAGGATTTTTTTGACGGCTGTAGAATCACGGGCCTCACCCTAGAGAGACTGGATTTGGAGAGTTGGACCCCCAGAGATTTTACTAGAAATTACTTACCATAGGCCACGAAGCAGCGGTTGTTCGGCGAAACATCGAATATCTGAGGGTCCACAACTGGTTTTCAACGAGGTGGTTAGTATAGGGATGGCACATAGGACGTTAGGGTGGATAGCGCGTCAACTAACCGCGCCGTTAAGGTAGGCTGGCGGGCGCGACACTGTGGAATGCAGATGTAGAATTCTGTGCAAATAAAAACCTTGATAATTTTGCCTTCCGGTCATGGAATCGAGTTAGGTTTTTTTTGACGGCTGCAGAATCACGGGCCTCACCCTAAAGAGATTGGATTTGGAGAGTTGGACCCCCAGAGATTTTTCTAGAAATTACTTACCATAGGCCACGAAGCAGCGGTTGTTTCGGCGAAACGTCGAATATCTGAGGGCTGGTTTTCAATGAGGTGGTTACTATAGGGATGGCACATAGGACGTTAGGGTGGATAGCTTAGACAATGTCGGTGTCAAGCGCATCCACTAACCACGCCGTTAAGGTAGGCTGGCGGGCTCGACACTGTGGAATGCAGATGGAGAATTCTGTGCAAATTAAAACCTTGATAACTTTGCCTTCCGGTCAAGGAATTGAGCTAGGTTTTTTTTATGGCTGCAGAATCACGAGCCTCGCCCTAGAGAGACTGGATTTGGAGAGTTGGACCCCCAGAGATTTTTCTAGAAATTACTTACCATAGGCCACGAAGCAGCAGTTGTTTCGGCGAAACGTCGAATATCTGAGGGTCCACAACTGGTTTTCAACGAGGTGGCTAGTATAGGGATGGCACATAGGACGTTAGGGTGGATAGCTTAGATGATGTCGGTGTCAAGCGCGCCGACTAACCGCGCCGTTAAGGTAGGCTGGCGGGCGCGACACTGTGGAATGCAGATGGAGAATTCTGTGCAAATTAAAACCTTGATAACTTTGCCTTTCGGTCAAGGAATCGAGCTAGGTTTTTTTTGACGGCTGCAGAATCACGGGCCTCACCCTAGAGAGACTGGATTTGGAGAGTTGCACCCCCAGAGATTTTTCTAGAAATTACTTACCATAGGCCACGAAGCTGCGGTTGATTCGGTGAAACGTCGAATATCTGAGGGTCCACAACTGGTTTTCAACGAGGTGGTTAGTATAGGGATGGCACATAGGACGTTAGGGTGGATAGCTTAGATGATGTCGGTGTCAAGCGCGTCGACTAACCGCACCGTTAAGGTAGGCTGGCGGGCGCGACACTGTGGAAAGCAGATGGAGAATTCTGTGCAAATTAAAACCTTGATAACTTTGCCTTCCGGTCAAGGAATCGAGCTAGGTTTTTTTTGACGGCTGCAGAATCACGGGCCTCACCCTAGAGAGACTGGATTTGGAGAGTTGGACCCCCAGAGATTTTTCTAGAAATTACTTACCATAGGCCACGAAGCAGCGGTTGTTCGGCGAAACGTCGAATATCTGAGGGTCCACAACTGGTTATCAACGAGGTGGTTAGTATACGGATGGCACATAGGACGTTAGGGTGGATAGCTTAGACAATGTCGGTGTCAAGCGCGTCGACTAACCGCGCCGTTAAGGTAGGCTGGTGGGCGCGACACTGGAATGAAGATGGAGAATTCTGTGCAAATTAAAACCTTGATAACTTTGCCTTCCAGTCATGGAATCGAGCTAGGTTTTTTTTTACGGCTGCAGAATCACGGGCCTCACTGAAGAGAGACTGGATTTGGAGAGTTGGACCCCTAGAGATTTTTCTAGAAATTACTTACCATAGGTCACGAAGCAGCGGTTGTTTCAGCGAAACGTCGAATATCTGAGGGTCCACAACTGGTTTTCAACGAGGTGGTTAGTATAGGGATGGCACATAGGACGTTAGGGTGGATAGCGCGTCAACTAACCGCGCCGTTAAGGTAGGCTGGCGGGCGCGACACTGTAGAATGCAGATGTAGAATTCTGTGCAAATAAAAACCTTGATAATTTTGCCTTCCGGTCATGGAATCGAGTTAGGTTTTTTTTGACGGCTGCAGAATCACGGGCCTCACCCTAAAGAGATTGGATTTGGAGAGTTGGACCCCCAGAGATTTTTCTAGAAATTACTTACCATAGGCCACGAAGCAGCGGTTGTTTCGGCGAAACGTCGAATATCTGAGGGCTGGTTTTCAATGAGGTGGTTAGTATAGGGATGGCACATAGGACGTTAGGGTGGATAGCTTAGACAATGTCGGTGTCAAGCGCGTCCACTAACCACGCCGTTAAGGTAGGCTGGCGGGCTCGACACTGTGGAATGCAGATGGAGAATTCTGTGCAAATTAAAACCTTGATAACTTTGCCTTCCGGTCAAGGAATTGAGCTAGGTTTTTTTTATGGCTGCAGAATCACGAGCCTCGCCCTAGAGAGACTGGATTTGGAGAGTTGGACCCCCAGAGATTTTTCTAGAAATTACTTACCATAGGCCACGAAGCAGCAGTTGTTTCGGCGAAACGTCGAATATCTGAGGGTCCACAACTGGTTTTCAACGAGGTGGCTAGTATAGGGATGGCACATAGGACGTTAGGGTGGATAGCTTAGATGATGTCGGTGTCAAGCGCGTCGACTAACCGCGCCGTTAAGGTAGGCTGGCGGGCGCGACACTGTGGAATGCAGATGGAGAATTCTGTGCAAATTAAAACCTTGATAACTTTGCCTTTCGGTCAAGGAATCGAGCTAGGTTTTTTTTGACGGCTGCAGAATCACGGGCCTCACCCTAGAGAGACTGGATTTGGAGAGTTGCACCCCTAGAGATTTTTCTAGAAATTACTTACCATAGGCCACGAAGCTGCGGTTGATTCGGTGAAACGTCGAATATCTGAGGGTCCACAACTGGTTTTCAACGAGGTGGTTAGTATAGGGATGGCACATAGGACGTTAGGGAGGATAGCTTAGACGATGTCGGTGTCAAGCGTGTCGACTAACCGCGCCGTTAAGTTAGGCTGGCGGGCGCGACAGTGTGGAATGCAGATGGAGAATTCTGTGCAAATTAAAACCTTGATAACTTTGCCTTCCGGTCATGGAATCGAGCTAGGTTTTTTTTTACGGCTTCAGAATCACGGGCCTCACTGAAGAGAGACTGGATTTGGAGAGTTGGACCCCTAGAGATTTTTCTAGAAATTACTTACCATAGGCCACGAAGCAGCGGTTGTTTCAGCGAAACGTCGAATATCTGAGGGTCCACAACTGGTTTTCAACGAGGTGGTTAGTATAGGGATGGCACATAGGACGTTAGGGTGGATAGCTTAGACGATATCGGTGTCAGGCGCGTCAACTAACCGCGCCGTTAAGGTAGGCTGGCGGGCGCGACACTGTGGAATGCAGATGTAGAATTCTGTGCAAATAAAAACCTTGATAATTTTGCCTTCCGGTCATGGAATCGAGTTAGGTTTTTTTTTACGGCTGCAGAATCACGGGCCTCACCCTAAAGAGATTGGATTTGGAGAGTTGGACCCCCAGAGATTTTTCTAGAAATTACTTACCATAGGCCACGAAGCAGCGGTTGTTTCGGCGAAACGTCGAATATCTGAGGGCTGGTTTTCAAGGAGGTGGTTAGTATAGGGATGGCACATAGGACGTTAGGGTGGATAGCTTAGACAATGTCGGTGTCAAGCGCGTCCACTAACCGCGCCGTTAAGGTAGGCTGGCGGGCGCGACACTGTGGAATGCAGATGGAGAATTCTGTGCAAATTAAAACCTTGATAACTTTGCCTTTCGGTCAAGGAATCGAGCTAGGTTTTTTTTGACGGCTGCAGAATCACGGGCCTCACCCTAGAGAGACTGGATTTGGAGAGTTGGACCCCCAGAGATTTTTCTAGAAATTACTTACCATAGGCCACGAAGCAGCAGTTGTTTCGGCGAAACGTCGAATATCTGAGGGTCCACAACTGGTTTTCAACGAGGTGGCTAGTATAGGGATGGCACATAGGACGTTAGGGTGGATAGCTTAGATGATGTCGGTGTCAAGCGCGTCGACTAACCGCACCGTTAAGGTAGGCTGGCGGGCGCGACACTGTGGAAAGCAGATGGAGAATTCTGTGCAAATTAAAACCTTGATAACTTTGCCTTCCGGTCAAGGAATCGAGCTAGGTTTTTTTTTATGGCTGCAGAATCACGAGCCTCGCCCTAGAGAGACTGGATTTGGAGAGTTGGACCCCCAGAGATTTTTCTAGAAATTACTTACCATAGGCCACGAAGCAGCGGTTGTTTCGGCGAAACGTCGAATATCTGAGGGCTGGTTTTCAATGAGGTGGTTAGTATAGGGATGGCACATAGGACGTTAGGGTGGATAGCTTAGACAATGTCGGTGTCAAGCGCGTCCACTAACCGCGCCGTTAAGGTAGGCTGGCGGGCGCGACACTGTGGAATGCAGATGGAGAATTCTGTGCAAATTAAAACCTTGATAACTTTGCCTTCCGGTCAAGGAATTGAGCTAGGTTTTTTTTTATGGCTGCAGAATCACGAGCCTCGCCCTAGAGAGACTGGATTTGGAGAGTTGGACCCCCAGAGATTTTTCTAGAAATTACTTACCATAGGCCACGAAGCAGCAGTTGTTTCGGCGAAACGTCGAATATCTGAGGGTCCACAACTGGTTTTCAACGAGGTGGCTAGTATAGGGATGGCACATAGGACGTTAGGGTGGATAGCTTAGATGATGTCGGTGTCAAGCGCGTCGACTAACCGCGCCGTTAAGGTAGGCTGGCGGGCGCGACACTGTGGAATGCAGATGGAGAATTCTGTGCAAATTAAAACCTTGATAACTTTGCCTTTCGGTCAAGGAATCGAGCTAGGTTTTTTTTGACGGCTGCAGAATCACGGGCCTCACCCTAGAGAGACTGGATTTGGAGAGTTGCACCCCTAGAGATTTTTCTAGAAATTACTTACCATAGGCCACGAAGCTGCGGTTGATTCGGTGAAACGTCGAATATCTGAGGGTCCACAACTGGTTTTCAACGAGGTGGTTAGTATAGGGATGGCACATAGGACGTTAGGGAGGATAGCTTAGACGATGTCGGTGTCAAGCGTGTCGACTAACCGCGCCGTTAAGTTAGGCTGGCGGGCGCGACAGTGTGGAATGCAGATGGAGAATTCTGTGCAAATTAAAACCTTGATAACTTTGCCTTCCGGTCATGGAATCGAGCTAGGTTTTTTTTTACGGCTTCAGAATCACGGGCCTCACTGAAGAGAGACTGGATTTGGAGAGTTGGACCCCTAGAGATTTTTCTAGAAATTACTTACCATAGGCCACGAAGCAGCGGTTGTTTCGGCGAAACGTCGAATATCTGAGGGTCCACAACTGGTTTTCAACGAGGTGGTTAGTATAGGGATGGCACATAGGACGTTAGGGTGGATAGCTTAGACGATATCGGTGTCAGGCGCGTCAACTAACCGCGCCGTTAAGGTAGGCTGGCGGGCGCGACACTGTGGAATGCAGATGTAGAATTCTGTGCAAATAAAAACCTTGATAATTTTGCCTTCCGGTCATGGAATCGAGTTAGGTTTTTTTTTACGGCTGCAGAATCACGGGCCTCACCCTAAAGAGATTGGATTTGGAGAGTTGGACCCCCAGAGATTTTTCTAGAAATTACTTACCATAGGCCACGAAGCAGCGGTTGTTTCGGCGAAACGTCGAATATCTGAGGGCTGGTTTTCAATGAGGTGGTTAGTATAGGGATGGCACATAGGACGTTAGGGTGGATAGCTTAGACAATGTCGGTGTCAAGCGCGTCCACTAACCGCGCCGTTAAGGTAGGCTGGCGGGCGCGACACTGTGGAATGCAGATGGAGAATTCTGTGCAAATTAAAACCTTGATAACTTTGCCTTCCGGTCAAGGAATTGAGCTAGGTTTTTTTTTATGGCTGCAGAATCACGGGCCTTGCCCTAGAGAGACTGGATTTGGAGAGTTGGAGCCCCAGAGATTTTTCTAGAAATTACTTACCATAGGCCACGAAGCAGCAGTTGTTTCGGCGAAACGTCGAATATCTGAGGGTCCACAACTGGTTTTCAACGAGGTGGCTAGTATAGGGATGGCACATAGGACGTTAGGGTGGATAGCTTAGATGATATCGGTGTCAAGCGCGTCGACTAACCGCGCCGTTAGGTTAGGCTGGCGGGCGCGACAGTGTGGAATGCAGATGGAGAATTCTGTGCAAATTAAAACCTTGATAACTTTGCCTTCCAGTCATGGAATCGAGCTAGGTTTTTTTTTACGGCTTCAGAATCACGGGCCTCACTGAAGAGAGACTGGATTAGGAGAGTTGGACCCCTAGAGATTTTTCTAGAAATTACTTACCATAGGTCACGAAGCAGCGGTTGTTTCGGCGAAACGTCGAATATCTGAGGGTCCACAACTGGTTTTCAATGAGGTGGTTAGTATAGGGATGGCACATAGGACGTTAGGGTGGATAGCTTAGACGATGTCGGTGTCAGGCGCGTCAACTAACCGCGCCGTTAAGGTAGGCTGGCGGGCGCGACACTGTGGAATGCAGATGTAGAATTCTGTGCAAATAAAAACCTTGATAATTTTGCCTTCCGGTCATGGAATCGAGTTAGGTTTTTTTTGACGGCTGCAGAATCACGGGCCTCACCCTAAAGAGATTGGATTTGGAGAGTTGGACCCCCAGAGATTTTTCTAGAAATTACTTACCATAGGCCACGAAGCAGCGGTTGTTTCGGCGAAACGTCGAATATCTGAGGGCTGGTTTTCAATGAGGTGGTTAGTATAGGGATGGCACATAGGACGTTAGGGTGGATAGCTTAGACAATGTCGGTGTCAAGCGCGTCCACTAACCGCGCCGTTAAGGTAGGCTGGCGGGCTCGACACTGTGGAATGCAGATGGAGAATTCTGTGCAAATTAAAACCTTGATAACTTTGCCTTCCGGTCAAGGAATTGAGCTAGGTTTTTTTTTATGGCTGCAGAATCACGGGCCTCGCCCTAGAGAGACTGGATTTGGAGGGTTGGACCCCCAGAGATTTTTCTAGAAATTACTTACCATAGGCCACGAAGCAGCAGTTGTTTCGGCGAAACGTCGAATATCTGAGGGTCCACAACTGGTTTTCAACGAGGTGGCTAGTATAGGGATGGCACATAGGACATTAGGGTGGATAGCTTAGATGATGTCGGTGTCAAGCGCGTCGACTAACCGCGCCGTTAAGGTAGGCTGGCGGGCGCGACACTGTGGAATGCAGATGGAGAATTCTGTGCAAATTAAACCTTGATAACTTTGCCTTTCGGTCAAGGAATCGAGCTAGGTTTTTTTTGACGGCTGCAGAATCACGGGCCTCACCCTAGAGAGACTGGATTTGGAGAGTTGGACCCCCAGAGATTTTTCTAGAAATTACTTACCATAGGCCACGAAGCTGCGGTTGATTCGGTGAAACGTCGAATATCTGAGGGTCCACAACTGGTTTTCCACGAGGTGGTTAGTATAGGGATGGCACATAGGACGTTAGGGTGGATAGCTTAGACGATGTCGGTGTCAAGCGCGTCGACTAACCGGGCCGTTAAGTTAGGCTGGCGGGCGCGACAGTGTGGAATGCAGATGGAGAATTCTGTGCAAATTAAAACCTTGATAACTTTGCCTTCCGGTCATGGAATCGAGCTAGGTTTTTTTTACGGCTTCAGAATCACAGGCCTCACTGAAGAGAGACTGGATTTGGAGAGTTGGACCCCTAGAGATTTTTCTAGAAATTACTTAACATAGGCCACGAAGCAGCGGTTGTTTCGGCGAAACGTCGAATATCTGAGGGTCCACAACTGGTTTTCAACGAGGTGGTTAGTATAGGGATGGCACATAGGACGTTAGGGTGGATAGCTTAGACGATGTCGGTGTCAGGCGCGTCAACTAACCGCGCTGTTAAGGTAGGCTGGCGGGCACGACACTGTGGAATGCAGATGTAGAATTCTGTGCAAATAAAAACCTTGATAATTTTGCCTTCCGGTCATGGAATCGAGTTAGGTTTTTTTTGACGGCTGCAGAATCACGGGCCTCACCCTAAAGAGATTGGATTTGGAGAGTTGGACCCCCAGAGATTTTTCTAGAAATTACTTACCATAGGCCACGAAGCAGCGGTTGTTTCGGCGAAACGTCGAATATCTGAGGGCTGGTTTTCAATGAGGTGGTTAGTATAGGGATGGCACATAGGACGTTAGGGTGGATAGCTTAGACAATGTCGGTGTCAAGCGCGTCCACTAACCGCGCCGTTAAGGTAGGCTGGCGGGCGCGACACTGTGGAATGCAGATGGAGAATTCTGTGCAAATTAAAACCTTGATAACTTTGCCTTCCGGTCAAGGAATTGAGCTAGGTTTTTTTTTATGGCTGCAGAATCACGGGCCTCACCCTAGAGAGACTGGATTTGGAGAGTTGGACCCCCAGGGATTTTTCTAGAAATTACTTACCATAGGCCACGAAGCAGCAGTTGTTTCGGCGAAACGACGAATATCTGAGGGTCCACAACTGGTTTTCAACGAGGTGGCTAGTATAGGGATGGCACATAGGACGTTAGGGTGGATAGCTTAGATGATGTCGGTGTCAAGCGCGTCGACTAACCGCGCCGTTAAGGTAGGCTGGCGGGCGCGACACTGTGGAATGCAGATGGAGAATTCTGTGCAAATTAAACCTTGATAACTTTGCCTTTCGGTCAAGGAATCGAGCTAGGTTTTTTTTGACGGCTGCAGAATCACGGGCCTCACCCTAGAGAGACTGGATTTGGAGAGTTGGACCCCCAGAGATTTTTCTAGAAATTACTTACCATAGGCCACGAAGCTGCGGTTGATTCGGTGAAACGTCGAATATCTGAGGGTCCACAACTGGTTTTCCACGAGGTGGTTAGTATAGGGATGGCACATAGGACGTTAGGGTGGATAGCTTAGACGATGTCGGTGTCAAGCGCGTCGACTAACCGCGCCGTTAAGTTAGGCTGGCGGGCGCGACAGTGTGGAATGCAGATGGAGAATTCTGTGCAAATTAAAACCTTGATAACTTTGCCTTCCGGTCATGGAATCGAGCTAGGTTTTTTTTTACGGCTTCAGAATCACAGGCCTCACTGAAGAGAGACTGGATTTGGAGAGTTGGACCCCTAGAGATTTTTCTAGAAATTACTTAACATAGGCCACGAAGCAGCGGTTGTTTCGGCGAAACGTCGAATATCTGAGGGTCCACAACTGGTTTTCAACGAGGTGGTTAGTATAGGGATGGCACATAGGACGTTAGGGTGGATAGCTTAGACGATGTCGGTGTCAGGCGCGTCAACTAACCGCGCTGTTAAGGTAGGCTGGCGGGCACGACACTGTGGAATGCAGATGTAGAATTCTGTGCAAATAAAAACCTTGATAATTTTGCCTTCCGGTCATGGAATCGAGTTAGGTTTTTTTTGACGGCTGCAGAATCACGGGCCTCACCCTAAAGAGATTGGATTTGGAGAGTTGGACCCCCAGAGATTTTTCTAGAAATTACTTACCATAGGCCACGAAGCAGCGGTTGTTTCGGCGAAACGTCGAATATCTGAGGGCTGGTTTTCAATGAGGTGGTTAGTATAGGGATGGCACATAGGACGTTAGGGTGGATAGCTTAGACAATGTCGGTGTCAAGCGCGTCCACTAACCGCGCCGTTAAGGTAGGCTGGCGGGCGCGACACTGTGGAATGCAGATGGAGAATTCTGTGCAAATTAAAACCTTGATAACTTTGCCTTCCGGTCAAGGAATTGAGCTAGGTTTTTTTTTATGGCTGCAGAATCACGGGCCTCACCCTAGAGAGACTGGATTTGGAGAGTTGGACCCCCAGGGATTTTTCTAGAAATTACTTACCATAGGCCACGAAGCAGCGGTTGTTTCGGCGAAACGTCGAATATCTGAGGGTCCACAACTGGTTTTCAACGAGGTGGCTAGTATAGGGATGGCACATAGGACGTTAGGGTGGATAGCTTAGATGATGTCGGTGTCAAGCGCGTCGACTAACCGCGCCGTTAAGGTAGGCTATCGGGCGCGACACTGTGGAATGCAGATGGAGAATTCTGTGCAAATTAAAACCTTGATAACTTTGCCTTCCGGTCAAGGAATTGAGCTAGGTTTTTTTTATGGCTGCAGAATCACGGGCCTCACCCTAGAGAGACTGGATTTGGAGAGTTGGACCCCCAGAGATTTTTCTAGAAATTACTTACCATAGGCCACGAAGCTGCGGTTGTTTCGGCGAAACGACGAATATCTGAGGGTCCACAACTGGTTTTCAACGAGGTGGCTAGTATAGGGATGGCACATAGGACGTTAGGGTGGATAGCTTAGATGATGTCGGTGTCAAGCGCGTCGACTAACCGTGCCGTTAAGGTAGGCTGGCGGGCGCGACACTGTGGAATGCAGATGGAGAATTCTGTGCAAATTAAAACCATGATAACTTTGCCTTCCGGTCAAGGAATCGAGCTAGGTTTTTTTTGACGGCTGCAGAATCACGGGCCTCACCCTAGAGAGACTGGATTTGGAGAGTTGGACCCCCAGAGATTTTTCTAGAAATTACTTACCATAGGCCACGAAGCAGCGGTTGTTCGGCGAAACGTCGAATATCTGAGGGTCCACAACTGGTTTTCAACGAGGTGGTTAGTATACGGATGGCACATAGGACGTTAGGGTGGATAGCTTAGACGATGTCGGTGTGAAGCGCGTCGACTAACCGCGCCGTTAAGTTAGGCTGGCGGGCGCGACAGTGTGGAATGCAGATGGAGAATTCTGTGCAAATTAAAACCTTGATAACTTTGCCTTCCGGTCATGGAATCGAGCTAGGTTTTTTTGATGGCTGCAGAATCACGGGCCTCACACTAGAGAGACTGGATCTGGAGAGTTGGACCCCCAGAGATTTTTCTAGAAATTACTTACCATAGGCCACGAAGCAGCGGTTGTTTCGGCGAAACGTCGAATATCTGAGGGTCCACAACTGGTTTTCAACGAGGTGGTTAGTATAGGGATGGCACATAGGACGTTAGGGTGGATAGCTTAGACGATGTCGGTGTCAAGCGCGTCGACTAACCGCGCCGTTAAGGTAGGCTGGCGGGCGCGACACTGTGGAATGCAGATGTAGAATTCTGTGGAAATAAAAGCCTTGATAATTTTGCCTTCCGGTCATGGAATCGAGTTAGGTTTTTTTTTACGGCTGCAGAATCACGGGCCTCACCCTAAAGAGATTGGATTTGGAGAGTTGGACCCCCAGAGATTTTTCTAGAAATTACTTACCATAGGCCACGAAGCAGCGGTTGTTTCGGCGAAACGTCGAATATCTGAGGGCTGGTTTTCAATGAGGTGGTTAGTATAGGGATGGCACATAGGACGTTAGGGTGGATAGCTTAGACAATGTCGGTGTCAAGCGCGTCCACTAACCGCGCCGTTAAGGTAGGCTGGCGGGCGCGACACTGTGGAATGCAGATGGAGAATTCTGTGCAAATTAAAACCTTGATAACTTTGCCTTCCGGTCAAGGAATTGAGCTAGGTTTTTTTTTATGGCTGCAGAATCACGGGCCTCACCCTAGAAAGACTGGATTTGGAGAGTTGGACCCCCAGAGATTTTTCTAGAAATTACTTACCATAGGCCACGAAGCAGCAGTTGTTTCGGCGAAACGTCGAATATCTGAGGGTCCACAACTGGTTTTCAACGAGGTGGCTAGTATAGGGATGGCACATAGGACGTTAGGGTGGATAGCTTAGATGATGTCGGTGTCAAGCGCGTCGACTAACCGTGCCGTTAAGGTAGGCTGGCGGGCGCGACACTGTGGAATGCAGATGGAGAATTCTTTGCAAATTAAAACCATGATAACTTTGCCTTCCGGTCAAGGAATCGAGCTAGGTTTTTTTTATGGCTGCAGAATCACGGGCCTCACCCTAGAGAGACTGGATTTGGAGAGTTGGACCCCCAGAGATTTTTCTAGAAATTACTTACCATAGGCCACGAAGCTGCGGTTGTTTCGGCGAAACGACGAATATCTGAGGGTCCACAACTGGTTTTCAACGAGGTGGCTAGTATAGGGATGGCACATAGGACGTTAGGGTGGATAGCTTAGATGATGTCGGTGTCAAGCGCGTCGACTAACCGTGCCGTTAAGGTAGGCTGGCGGGCGCGACAGTGTGGAATGCAGATGGAGAATTCTGTGCAAATTAAAACCTTGATAACTTTGCCTTCCGGTCATGGAATCGAGCTAGGTTTTTTTGATGGCTGCAGAATCACGGGCCTCACACTAGAGAGACTGGATCTGGAGAGTTGGACCCCCAGAGATTTTTCTAGAAATTACTTACCATAGGCCACGAAGCAGCGGTTGTTTCGGCGAAACGTCGAATATCTGAGGGTCCACAACTGGTTTTCAACGAGGTGGTTAGTATAGGGATGGCACATAGGACGTTAGGGTGGATAGCTTAGACGATGTCGGTGTCAAGCGCGTCGACTAACCGCGCCGTTAAGGTAGGCTGGCGGGCGCGACACTGTGGAATGCAGATGTAGAATTCTGTGGAAATAAAAGCCTTGATAATTTTGCCTTCCGGTCATGGAATCGAGTTAGGTTTTTTTTTACGGCTGCAGAATCACGGGCCTCACCCTAAAGAGATTGGATTTGGAGAGTTGGACCCCCAGAGATTTTTCTAGAAATTACTTACCATAGGCCACGAAGCAGCGGTTGTTTCGGCGAAACGTCGAATATCTGAGGGCTGGTTTTCAATGAGGTGGTTAGTATAGGGATGGCACATAGGACGTTAGGGTGGATAGCTTAGACAATGTCGGTGTCAAGCGCGTCCACTAACCGCGCCGTTAAGGTAGGCTGGCGGGCGCGACACTGTGGAATGCAGATGGAGAATTCTGTGCAAATTAAAACCTTGATAACTTTGCCTTCCGGTCAAGGAATTGAGCTAGGTTTTTTTTTATGGCTGCAGAATCACGGGCCTCACCCTAGAAAGACTGGATTTGGAGAGTTGGACCCCCAGAGATTTTTCTAGAAATTACTTACCATAGGCCACGAAGCAGCAGTTGTTTCGGCGAAACGTCGAATATCTGAGGGTCCACAACTGGTTTTCAACGAGGTGGCTAGTATAGGGATGGCACATAGGACGTTAGGGTGGATAGCTTAGATGATGTCGGTGTCAAGCGCGTCGACTAACCGCGCCGTTAAGGTAGGCTGGCGGGCGCGACACTGTGGAATGCAGATGGAGAATTCTTTGCAAATTAAAACCATGATAACTTTGCCTTCCGGTCAAGGAATCGAGCTAGGTTTTTTTTATGGCTGCAGAATCACGGGCCTCACCCTAGAGAGACTGGATTTGGAGAGTTGGACCCCCAGAGATTTTTCTAGAAATTACTTACCATAGGCCACGAAGCTGCGGTTGTTTCGGCGAAACGACGAATATCTGAGGGTCCACAACTGGTTTTCAACGAGGTGGCTAGTATAGGGATGGCACATAGGACGTTAGGGTGGATAGCTTAGATGATGTCGGTGTCAAGCGCGTCGACTAACCGTGCCGTTAAGGTAGGCTGGCGGGCGCGACACTGTGGAATGCAGATGGAGAATTCTGTGCAAATTAAAACCATGATAACTTTGCCTTCCGGTCAAGGAATCGAGCTAGGTTTTTTTTGACGGCTGCAGAATCACGGGCCTCACCCTAGAGAGACTGGATTTGGAGAGTTGGACCCCCAGAGATTTTTCTAGAAATTACTTACCATAGGCCACGAAGCAGCGGTTGTTTCGGCGAAACGTCGAATATCTGAGGGTCCACAACTGGTTTTCAACGAGGTGGTTAGTATACGGATGGCACATAGGACGTTAGGGTGGATAGCTTAGACGATGTCGGTGTGAAGCGCGTCGACTAACCGCGCCGTTAAGTTAGGCTGGCGGGCGCGACAGTGTGGAATGCAGATGGAGAATTCTGTGCAAATTAAAACCTTGATAACTTTGCCTTCCGGTCATGGAATCGAGCTAGGTTTTTTTGATGGCTGCAGAATCACGGGCCTCACACTAGAGAGACTGGATCTGGAGAGTTGGACCCCCAGAGATTTTTCTAGAAATTACTTACCATAGGCCACGAAGCAGCGGTTGTTTCGGCGAAACATCGAATATCTGAGGGTCCACAACTGGTTTTCAACGAGGTGGTTAGTATAGGGATGGCACATAGGACGTTAGGGTGGATAGCTTAGACGATGTCGGTGTCAAGCGCGTCGACTAACCGCGCCGTTAAGGTAGGCTGGCGGGCGCGACACTGTGGAATGCAGATGTAGAATTCTGTGGAAATAAAAGCCTTGATAATTTTGCCTTCCGGTCATGGAATCGAGTTAGGTTTTTTTTTACGGCTGCAGAATCACGGGCCTCACCCTAAAGAGATTGGATTTGGAGAGTTGGACCCCCAGAGATTTTTCTAGAAATTACTTACCATAGGCCACGAAGCAGCGGTTGTTTCGGCGAAACGTCGAATATCTGAGGGCTGGTTTTCAATGAGGTGGTTAGTATAGGGATGGCACATAGGACGTTAGGGTGGATAGCTTAGACAATGTCGGTGTCAAGCGCGTCCACTAACCGCGCCGTTAAGGTAGGCTGGCGGGCTCGACACTGTGGAATGCAGATGGAGAATTCTGTGCAAATTAAAACCTTGATAACTTTGCCTTCCGGTCAAGGAATTGAGCTAGGTTTTTTTTTATGGCTGCAGAATCACGGGCCTCACCCTAGAAAGACTGGATTTGGAGAGTTGGACCCCCAGAGATTTTTCTAGAAATTACTTACCATAGGCCACGAAGCAGCAGTTGTTTCGGCGAAACGTCGAATATCTGAGGGTCCACAACTGGTTTTCAACGAGGTGGCTAGTATAGGGATGGCACATAGGACGTTAGGGTGGATAGCTTAGATGATGTCGGTGTCAAGCGCGTCGACTAACCGCGCCGTTAAGGTAGGCTGGCGGGCGCGACACTGTGGAATGCAGATGGAGAATTCTTTGCAAATTAAAACCATGATAACTTTGCCTTCCGGTCAAGGAATCGAGCTAGGTTTTTTTTGACGGCTGCAGAATCACGGGCCTCACCCTAGAGAGACTGGATTTGGAGAGTTGGACCCCCAGAGATTTTTCTAGAAATTACTTACCATAGTGTCACATCCTGATTTCTGTTTCAGGATTTATAAATTATTTAATAAATTATTATTAGAATTTATATTAAATGTTCATTAATTTACAAGTGAAGTTAAATGTGGGAAATAAAATTTCCTAAATATAAAGCATGGATGGATTTAATTTTTATTAAATTATCCATGGTTAATTATACTCTCTGGAGTTTTCTCGGATTTTTCGGAGCTCAATTCCTAATTTTTAATCATACAAAGAGCATTTCAGTAATTACCCACATATTAAATTAATCATTAAATGGTCTAATTATAATTTTTTTAAGTACTTTGAGTGTCCAAGTATTTTCATGATTTTTCTTGAAATTATTTGAGCATTGGAAGTATTTTTAACAATTCAAAGATCATTTAAGTGATTATTTTAATTGGGAAAGTAATAAAATCCTCCTCCTCAGCTTGGGCCATTTTCGGCCCATTCCTTCCTTTCCTTCCTCTCTCTTCCGCCGGCCCAACCTGAGCCGCCTCCTCTCCTCTCAGCCTAGCCGGAAAAGTCTAATTTACCTCCCTGGCACTGTTCATCTTCCAGCTCTGGACAGAGCCGAGCCGCCCGTGCTGTGCCCTGTGCAGCCGCCGCTTCCTCCGTTAAATCTCGCCTCCCCGTTGCTCCTTTTTTCCAATTTAGTTGAGGGGAAATATTCCTCTTATCCTCCTCTATCTTTACCCCCAAAAATCGGAGCTAATCGTTGAGTATCTTATCCGAATCGAACTCGTTTTCGAGTTTATCTCCAAAACCGAGTTTTTTGATTTTCCGGATCGATTTCTTGCGGGAGGAGTCCGATCTCTTCAATCCAAGGCTATAAATAGGACCCCCTAGTCCTCCTCTTTCGTTTGCCCCCTCTCCCGTGGTCTCCCGTGCCTCGCAGCGCCGCCGCCACCTGCTCCGCCCCGCCGTCGTCGCCGGCCGAGCTCCATCCGCGTCGCGCCGCCGCCTCCGTCGTCGCCGCCGGTCGCCGTCACCGCCGTAAGGTGCGCCGAGGTGTGGAGAAGCCCGGCCGCTCTCTCCCCGCTGTCGCCGGTCACCGGAGTCCCGTCACCACCGCCGACCGAAGCCGCGCCGCCAATAGACCTCGTCGCCGGCCGTCGTCGTTCGTCGTTTGGTTCGAGGGTGAGTACCGTTGGGTTCGTCTCGTTGTCCTCTACGTGTTCATGTCCTCCAAAGTCGCAGCCGACCATCCAATCTCCGGCGAGGTCGCCATCTTGGTCTGGCCATTGATGAGGTCATCATGACGTCATCATCGTTTTTCTTTTTCCTGTTTTTTCTAATAGATTAAATCTTCGGAAATTCATAACTAAATCATCGTAACTCGGTTTTGAGTGGTTCAAGTTGCTAAATTCATCTAAAATCATGATCTACATGTTTGTTTACTTTATATGTACTGTTTATTTGGTTTTTATTAGTCTTTTTCTTCGTTTTGCGTGTTAGCTTGTCGTTTCCGTCGTTGCGAAGGTTCGTGAGTGCGTCAGGAGTGTTCAGAAGATTAATTGAAGACCGATTATTGCAAGGCAAGTCACACAGATCCTAAACACAATCCTTTGAGCATGTTGATCCTATATTTAAATTCTCTATTTATTTCAACTGTGCATTTATTTTCGAATGTCACCGGGTGGTGTGAATCTATTCCTTTGTTATGGCCAATTTGCATTGAATGCCCTATTCCTTGATACCTTGGGTAATAAATTGATTAGCTTGAACCTTATGTATTGGTTTGGTTCAGCTAAATGTTATATATATAATTGCTTAGCAATGCTTAGAAACATTAGCTCACTAATGGGATGAATCATATATACTACATTATTATTATGGTTATATTTAATGGTCGCTCACGATGGTTAATCGTGTGATGTTAATTAATTGATAATTAAAACCTGGTTAAGGTGGGTTGTGAGCATATGGTTTTGATGGTTGTGCTCATGACAATTAAGGACCGGTTCGCGAGCTACTGTTGTGAAACATTTACCGTACCAACCACAAGCCAGCGTGGGCAACGGCTTTATCTTTTGTATAGCATGATTCATTATAGTGCGCCAGACTGAGAAGTGGCGAGAAGTCCACGGGGGTCGCTGGGGAGTCCATGCCTTGTTTATAAGGGGGTGATTATGATCCAGGAAAGGTGCGCTGTAATGGGTTATGCTGTGCAAGGGGTATTGTCACAACTCCTTTCCGAGGTACCGTGGTGGTATTGAGGCACATGGTGACATGATGTGGGGTTGTGTCTTGTGGGTACAGTGG
Organism: Oryza sativa Japonica Group; assembly: GCF_034140825.1. NCBI lineage: Eukaryota > Viridiplantae > Streptophyta > Magnoliopsida > Poales > Poaceae > Oryza > Oryza sativa. The sequence goes on from NC_089039.1 coordinate 30,163,926, forward strand.
TACACCTCTGGCCAGAGTAAAACTATTCGAATAGCCGTGCCTGCGGTTATGGGCGGGTTGAGCAATGTTTTTCGTGATTAGTCTCACACCTCTCACGATAATTATGGATGCTATAACTGGTAATAATTTGCTTAGCTCCTGGTTTGGAGTTAGATCTGTACAGCCGGGTATGGTTGTTCAGGATGGTTGGGCCTGTGCAGCATGGGTGTGCTGTTCAGTGTTGATTAAAATTTCTGATTAATTACTCCACTGTTTTACTTCTCTTAAATGTTTTGCTAAATGCTGCTTTCGCAAATGAGCCTATATTATGCCATCCTTTGGAATCCTTGTGCACTTGCATATTTGCTGTGTGGCTTGTTGAGTATGTCATATGCTCATTCTTGCAATAATCAATAAACCTCAGTTGAAGATAAAGGATTCAGAAGGAAAAGACGTTTGGCTTATACCCCAGTTGAGCTGCCTGTGGGAGTGGAGCTGAAGCCATCGCTAGACCGTTAATTCCGCTGCTGTTTTCTTTTCTTTTGTAAGTGTGTAACGTTATTATTATGATGGATTTGTATATTAAATTGTCAGTTTGTGTACCTCGGCTGATTCCTGGACGAGGATTTTATGCACAAATAAGTTCGGAAATTACTAGTGAATTTCCGGGCGTGACACATAGGCCACGAAGCAGCGGTTGTTCGGCGAAACGTCGAATATCTGAGGGTCCACAACTGGTTTTCAACGAGGTGGTTAGTATACGGATGGAACATAGGACGTTAGGGTGGATAGCTTAGACGATGTCGGTGTGAAGCGCGTCGACTAACCGCGCCGTTAAGTTAGGCTGGCGGGCGCGAAAGTGTGGAATGCAGATGGAGAATTCTGTGCAAATTAAAACCTTGATAACTTTGCCTTCCGGTCATGGAATCGAGCTAGGTTTTTTTTGATGGCTGCAGAATCACGGGCCTCACACTAGAGAGACTGGATCTGGAGAGTTGGACCCCCAGAGATTTTTCTAGAAATTACTTACCATAGGCCACGAAGCAGCGGTTGTTTCGGCGAAACGTCGAATATCTGAGGGTCCACAACTGGTTTTCAACGAGGTGGTTAGTATAGGGATGGCACATAGGACGTTAGGGTGGATAGCTTAGACGATGTCGGTGTCAAGCGCGTCGACTAACCGCGCCGTTAAGGTAGGCTGGCGGGAGCGACACTGTGGAATGCAGATGTAGAATTCTGTGGAAATAAAAGCCTTGATAATTTTGCCTTCCGGTCATGGAATCGAGTTAGGTTTTTTTTTACGGCTGCAGAATCACGGGCCTCACCCTAAAGAGATTGGATTTGGAGAGTTGGACCCCCAGAGATTTTTCTAGAAATTACTTACCATAGGCCACGAAGCAGCGGTTGTTTCGGCGAAACGTCGAATATCTGAGGGCTGGTTTTCAATGAGGTGGTTAGTATAGGGATGGCACATAGGACGTTAGGGTGGATAGCTTAGACAATGTCGGTGTCAAGCGCGTCCACTAACCGCGCCGTTAAGGTAGGCTGGCGGGCGCGACACTGTGGAATGCAGATGGAGAATTCTGTGCAAATTAAAACCTTGATAACTTTGCCTTCCGGTCAAGGAATTGAGCTAGGTTTTTTTTTATGGCTGCAGAATCACGGGCCTCACCCTAGAAAGACTGGATTTGGAGAGTTGGACCCCCAGAGATTTTTCTAGAAATTACTTACCATAGGCCACGAAGCAGCAGTTGTTTCGGCGAAACGTCGAATATCTGAGGGTCCACAACTGGTTTTCAACGAGGTGGCTAGTATAGGGATGGCACATAGGACGTTAGGGTGGATAGCTTAGATGATGTCGGTGTCAAGCGCGTCGACTAACCGCGCCGTTAAGGTAGGCTGGCGGGCGCGACACTGTGGAATGCAGATGGAGAATTCTTTGCAAATTAAAACCATGATAACTTTGCCTTCCGGTCAAGGAATCGAGCTAGGTTTTTTTTGACGGCTGCAGAATCACGGGCCTCACCCTAGAGAGACTGGATTTGGAGAGTTGGACCCCCAGAGATTTTTCTAGAAATTACTTACCATAGGCCACGAAGCAGCGGTTGTTCGGCGAAACGTCGAATATCTGAGGGTCCACAACTGGTTTTCAACGAGGTGGTTAGTATACGGATGGCACATAGGACGTTAGGGTGGATAGCTTAGACGATGTCGGTGTGAAGCGCGTCGACTAACCGCGCCGTTAAGTTAGGCTGGCGGGCGCGACAGTGTGGAATGCAGATGGAGAATTCTGTGCAAATTAAAACCTTGATAACTTTGCCTTCCAGTCATGGAATCGAGCTAGGTTTTTTTTGATGGCTGCAGAATCACGGGCCTCACACTAGAGAGACTGGATCTGGAGAGTTTGACCCCCAGAGATTTTTCTAGAAATTACTTACCATAGGCCACGAAGCAGCGGTTGTTTCGGCGAAACGTCGAATATCTGAGGGTCCACAACTGGTTTTCAACGAGGTGGTTAGTATAGGGATGGCACATAGGACGTTAGGGTGGATAGCTTAGACGATGTCGGTGTCAAGCGCGTCGACTAACCGCGCCGTTAAGGTAGGCTGGCGGGCGCGACACTGTGGAATGCAGATGTAGAATTCTGTGGAAATAAAAGCCTTGATAATTTTGCCTTCCGGTCATGGAATCGAGTTAGGTTTTTTTTTACGGCTGCAGAATCACGGGCCTCACCCTAAAGAGATTGGATTTGGAGAGTTGGACCCCCAGAGATTTTTCTAGAAATTACTTACCATAGGCCACGAAGCAGCGGTTGTTTCGGCGAAACGTCGAATATCTGAGGGCTGGTTTTCAATGAGGTGGTTAGTATAGGGATGGCACATAGGACGTTAGGGTGGATAGCTTAGACAATGTCGGTGTCAAGCGCGTCCACTAACCGCGCCGTTAAGGTAGGCTGGCGGGCGCGACACTGTGGAATGCAGATGGAGAATTCTGTGCAAATTAAAACCTTGATAACTTTGCCTTCCGGTCATGGAATAGAGCTAGGTTTTTTTTTGACGGCTGCAGAATCATGGGTCTCACCCTAGAGAGGCTGGATTTGGAGAGTTGGACCCCCAGAGATTTTTCTAGAAATTACTTACCATAGGCCACGAAGCAGCGGTTGTTTCGGTGAAACGTCGCATATCTGAGGGTCCACAACTGGTTTTCAACGAGGTGGTTAGTATAGGAATGGCACATAGGACATTAGGGTGGATAGCTTAGACGATGTCGGTGTTAAGCGCGTCGACTAACCGCGCCGTTAAGGTAGGCTGGCGGGCGCGACACTGTGGAATGCAGATGGAGAATTCTGTGCAAATTAAAACCTTGATAACTTTGCCTTCCAGTCATGGAATAGAGCTAGGTTTTTTTTGACGGCCGCAAAATCACGGGCCTCACCCTTGAGAGACTGGATTTGGAGAGTTGGACCCCCAGAGATTTTTCCACAAATTACTTACCATAGGCCACGAAGCAGCGGTTTATTCGGCGACACGTCGAATATCTGAGGGTCCACAACTGGTTTTCAACGAGGTGCTTAGTATAGGGATGGCACAGAGGACGTTAGGGTGGATAGCTTAGACGATGTCGGCGTCAAGCGCGTCGACTAACCGCGCCGTTAAGTTTGGCTGGCGGGCGCGACACTGTGGAATGCAGATGGAGAATTCTGTGCAAATAAAAACCTTGATAACTTTGCCTTCCGGTCTTCGAATCGAGCTAGGTTTTTTTTGACGCCTTCAGAATCACGGGCCTCACTGAAGAGAGACTGGATTTGGAGAGTCGGACCCCCAGAGATTTTTGTAGAAATTACTTACCATAGGCCACGAAGTAGCGGTTGTTGTTTCGGCGAAACGTCGAATATCTGAGGGTCCACAATTTGTTTTCAATGAGGTGGTTAGTATAGGAATGGCACATAGGACGTTAGGTGGATAGCTTAGACGATGTCAGTGTCAAGCGCGTCAACTAACCACACCGTTAAGGTAGGCTGGCGGGCGCGACACTGTGGAATGCAGATGGAGAATTCTGTGCAAATTAAAACCTTGATAACTTTGCCTTCCTGTCATGGAATCGAGCTAGGTTTTTTTTGACGGCTTTAGAATCACGGGCCTCACCCTAGAGAGACTGGATTTGGAGAGTTGGACCCCCCAGAGATTTTTCTAGAAATTACTTACCATAGGCCACGAAGCAGCGGTTGTTTCGGCGAAACGTCGAATATCTGAGGGTCCACAACTGGTTTTCAACGAGGTGGTTAGTATAGGAATGGCACATAGGACGTTAGGGTGGATAGCTTAGACGATGTCGGTGTGAAGCGCGTCGACTAACCGCGCCGTTAAGTTAGGCTGGCGGGCGCGACAGTGTGGAATGCAGATAGAGAATTCTGTGCAAATTAAAACCTTGATAACTTTGCCTTCCAGTCATGGAATCGAGCTAGGTTTTTTTTGATGGCTGCAGAATCACGGGCCTCACACTAGAGAGACTGGATCTGGAGAGTTGGACCCCCAGAGATTTTTCTAGAAATTACTTACCATAGGCCACGAAGCAGCGGTTGTTTCGGCGAAACGTCGAATATCTGAGGGTCCACAACTGGTTTTCAACGAGGTGGTTAGTATAGGGATGGCACATAGGACGTTAGGGTGGATAGCTTAGACGATGTCGGTGTCAAGCGCGTCGACTAACCGCGCCGTTAAGGTAGGCTGGCGGGCGCGACACTGTGGAATGCAGATGTAGAATTCTGTGGAAATAAAAGCCTTGATAATTTTGCCTTCCGGTCATGGAATCGAGTTAGGTTTTTTTTTACGGCTGCAGAATCACGGGCCTCACCCTAAAGAGATTGGATTTGGAGAGTTGGACCCCCAGAGATTTTTCTAGAAATTACTTACCATAGGCCACGAAGCAGCGGTTGTTTCGGCGAAACGTCGAATATCTGAGGGCTGGTTTTCAATGAGGTGGTTAGTATAGGGATGGCACATAGGACGTTAGGGTGGATAGCTTAGACAATGTCGGTGTCAAGCGCGTCCACTAACCGCGCCGTTAAGGTATGCTGGCGGGCGCGACACTGTGGAATGCAGATGGAGAATTCTGTGCAAATTAAAACCTTGATAACTTTGCCTTCCGGTCAAGGAATTGAGCTAGGTTTTTTTTTATGGCTGCAGAATCACGGGCCTCACCCTAGAAAGACTGGATTTGGAGAGTTGGACCCCCAGAGATTTTTCTAGAAATTACTTACCATAGGCCACGAAGCAGCTGTTGTTTCGGCGAAACGTCGAATATCTGAGGGTCCACAACTGGTTTTCAACGAGGTGGCTAGTATAGGGATGGCACATAGGACGTTAGGGTGGATAGCTTAGATGATGTCGGTGTCAAGCGCGTCGACTAACCGCGCCGTTAAGGTAGGCTGGCGGGCGCGACACTGTGGAATGCAGATGGAGAATTCTTTGCAAATTAAAACCATGATAACTTTGCCTTCCGGTCAAGGAATCGAGCTAGGTTTTTTTTGACGGCTGCAGAATCACGGGCCTCACCCTAGAGAGACTGGATTTGGAGAGTTGGACCCCCAGAGATTTTTCTAGAAATTACTTACCATAGGCCACGAAGCAGCGGTTGTTCGGCGAAACGTCGAATATCTGAGGGTCCACAACTGGTTTTCAACGAGGTGGTTAGTATACGGATGGCACATAGGACGTTAGGGTGGATAGCTTAGACGATGTCGGTGTGAAGCGCGTCGACTAACCGCGCCGTTAAGTTAGGCTGGCGGGCGCGACAGTGTGGAATGCAGATGGAGAATTCTGTGCAAATTAAAACCTTGATAACTTTGCCTTCCAGTCATGGAATCGAGCTAGGTTTTTTTTGATGGCTGCAGAATCACGGGCCTCACACTAGAGAGACTGGATTTGGAGAGTTGGACCCCCAGAGATTTTTCTAGAAATTACTTACCATAGGCCACGAAGCAGCGGTTGTTTCGGTGAAACGTCGCATATCTGAGGGTCCACAACTGGTTTTCAACGAGGTGGTTAGTATAGGAATGGCACATAGGACATTAGGGTGGATAGCTTAGACGATGTCGGTGTTAAGCGCGTCGACTAACCGCGCCGTTAAGGTAGGCTGGCGGGCGCGACACTGTGGAATGCAGATGGAGAATTCTGTGCAAATTAAAACCTTGATAACTTTGCCTTCCAGTCATGGAATAGAGCTAGGTTTTTTTTGACGGCCGCAGAATCACGGGCCTCACCCTTGAGAGACTGGATTTGGAGAGTTGGACCCCCAGAGATTTTTCCACAAATTACTTACCATAGGCCACGAAGCAGCGGTTTATTCGGCGACACGTCGAATATCTGAGGGTCCACAACTGGTTTTCAACGAGGTGCTTAGTATAGGGATGGCACATAGGACGTTAGGGTGGATAGCTTAGACGATGTCGGCGTCAAGCGCGTCGACTAACCGCGCCGTTAAGTTTGGCTGGCGGGCGCGACACTGTGGAATGCAGATGGAGAATTCTGTGCAAATAAAAACCTTGATAACTTTGCCTTCCGGTCTTGGAATCGAGCTAGGTTTTTTTTGACGCCTTCAGAATCACGGGCCTCACTGAAGAGAGACTGGATTTGGAGAGTCGGACCCCCAGAGATTTTTGTAGAAATTACTTACCATAGGCCACGAAGTAGCGGTTGTTGTTTCGGCGAAACGTCGAATATCTGAGGGTCCACAACTTGTTTTCAATGAGGTGGTTAGTATAGGAATGGCACATAGGACGTTAGGTGGATAGCTTAGACGATGTCAGTGTCAAGCGCGTCAACTAACCACACCGTTAAGGTAGGCTGGCGGGCGCGACACTGTGGAATGCAGATGGAGAATTCTGTGCAAATTAAAACCTTGATAACTTTGCCTTCCGGTCATGAAATCGAGCTAGGTTTTTTTTGACGACTGCAGAATCATGGGACTCACCCTAGAGACACTGGATTTGGAGAGTTGGACCCCCAGAGATTTTTCTAGAAATTACTTACCATAGGCCACGAAGCAGCGGTTGTTTCGGCGAAACGTCGAATATCTGAGGGTCCACAACTGGTTTTCAACGAGGTGGTTAGTATTGGGATGGCACATAGGATGTTAGGGTGGATAGCTTAGACGATGTCGGTGTCAAGCGCGTCGACTAACCGCGCCGTTAAGGTAGGCTGGCGGGCGTGACACTGTGGAATGCAGATGGAGAATTCTGTGCAAATTAAAACCTTGATAACTTTGCCTTCCGGTCATGGAATCGAGCTAGGTTTTTTTTGACGGCTGCAGAATCACGGGCCTCACCCTAGAGAGACTGGATTTGGAGAATTGGACCACCAGAGATTTTTCTAGAAATTACTTACCATAGGCCACGAAGCAGCGGTTGTTTCGACGAAACGTCGAATATCTGAGGGTCCACAACTGCTTTTCAACGAGGTGGTTAGTATAGTGATGGCACATAGGACGTTAGGGTGGATAGCTTAGACGATGTCGGTGTCAAGTGAGTCGACTAACCGCGCCGTTAAGGTAGGCTGGCGGGCGCGACACTGTGGAATGCAGATGGAGAATTCTGTGCAAATTAAAACCTTGATAACTTTGCCTTCCGGTCATGGAATCGAGCTAGGTTTTTTTTAACGGCTGCAGAATCACAGGCCTCACCGAAGAGAGACTGGATTTGGAGAGTTGGACCCCCAGAGATTTTTCTAGAAATTACCTACTATAGGCCACGAAGCAGCGGTTGTTTCGGCGAAACGTCGAATATCTAAGGGTCCACAACTGGTTTTCAACGAGGTGGTTAGTATAGGGATGGCACATAGGACATTAGGGTGGATAGCTTAGACGATGTCGGTGTCAAGCGCGTCGACTAACCGCGCTGTTAAGGTAGGCTGGCGGGCGCGACACTAGAATGCAGATGGAGAATTCTGTGCAAATTAAAACCTTGATAACTTTGCTTTCCGGTCATGTAATCGAGCTAGGTTTTTTTTGACGGCTACAGAATCACGGGCCTCACCCTAGAGAGACTGGATTTGGAAAGTTCGACCCCCAGAGATTTTTGTAGAAATTACTTACCATAGGCCATGAAGCAGCGGTGGTTTCGACGAAACGTCGAATATCTGAGGGTCCACAACTGCTTTTCAACGAGGTGGTTAGTATAGTGATGGCACATAGGACGTTAGGGTGGATAGCTTAGACGATGTCGGTGTCAAGTGAGTCGACTAACCGCGCCGTTAAGGTAGGCTGGCGGGCGCGACACTGTGGAATGCAGATGGAGAATTCTGTGCAAATTAAAACCTTGATAACTTTGCCTCCGGTCATGGAATCGAGCTAGGTTTTTTTTAACGGCTGCAGAATCACAGGCCTCACCGAAGAGAGACTGGATTTGGAGAGTTGGACCCCCAGAGATTTTTCTAGAAATTACCTACTATAGGCCACGAAGCAGCGGTTGTTTCGACGAAACGTCGAATATCTGAGGGTCCACAACTGCTTTTCAACGAGGTGGTTAGTATAGTGATGGCACATAGGACGTTAGGGTGGATAGCTTAGACGATGTCGGTGTCAAGCGCGTCGACTAACCACGCCGTTAAGGTAGGCTGGCGGGCGCGACACTGGAATGCAGATGGAGAATTCTGTGCAAATTAAAACCTTGATAACTTTGCTTTCCGGTCATGTAATCGAGCTAGGTTTTTTTTGACGGCTGCAGAATCACGGGCCTCACCCTAGAGAGACTGGATTTGGAAAGTTGGACCCCCAGAGATTTTTGTAGAAATTACTTACCATAGGCCACGAAGCAGCGGTGGTTTCGATGAAACGTCGAATATCTGAGGGTCCACAACTGCTTTTCAACGAGGTGGTTTGTATAGTGATGGCACATAGGACGTTAGGGTGGATAGCTTAGACGATGTCGGTGTCAAGTGAGTCGACTAACCGCGCCGTTAAGGTAGGCTGGCGGGCGCGACACTGTGGAATGCAGATGGAGAATTCTGTGCAAATTAAAACCTTGATAACTTTGCCTTCCGGTCATGGAATCGAGCTAGGTTTTTTTTGACGGCTGCAGAATCACGGGCCTCACCCTAGAGAGACTGGATTTGGAAAGTTGGACCCCCAGAGATTTTTGTAGAAATTACTTACCATAGGCCACGAAGCAGCGGTGGTTTCGATGAAACGTCGAATATCTGAGGGTCCACAACTGCTTTTCAACGAGGTGGTTTGTATAGTGATGGCACATAGGACGTTAGGGTGGATAGCTTAGACGATGTCGGTGTCAAGTGAGTCGACTAACCGCGCCGTTAAGGTAGGCTGGCGGGCGCGACACTGTGGAATGCAGATGGAGAATTCTGTGCAAATTAAAACCTTGATAACTTTGCCTTCCGGTCATGGAATCGAGCTAGGTTTTTTTTGACGGCTGCAGAATCACGGGCCTCACCCTAGAGAGACTGGATTTGGAAAGTTGGACCCCCAGAGATTTTTGTAGAAATTACTTACCATAGGCCACGAAGCAGCGGTGGTTTTGACGAAACGTCAAATATCTGAGGGTCCACAACTGCTTTTCAACGAGGTGGTTAGTATAGTGATGGCACATAGGACGTTAGGGTGGATAGCTTAGACGATGTCGGTGTCAAGTGAGTCGACTAACCGCGCCGTTAAGGTAGGCTGGCGGGCGCGACACTGTGGAATGCAGATGGAGAATTCTGTGCAAATTAAAACCTTGATAACTTTGCCTCCGGTCATGGAATCGAGCTAGGTTTTTTTTAACGGCTGCAGAATCACAGGCCTCACCGAAGAGAGACTGGATTTGGAGAGTTGGACCCCCAGAGATTTTTCTAGAAATTACCTACTATAGGCCACGAAGCAGCGGTTGTTTCGACGAAACGTCGAATATCTGAGGGTCCACAACTGCTTTTCAACGAGGTGGTTAGTATAGTGATGGCACATAGGACGTTAGGGTGGATAGCTTAGACGATGTCGGTGTCAAGCGCGTCGACTAACCACGACGTTAAGGTAGGCTGGCGGGCGCGACACTGGAATGCAGATGGAGAATTCTGTGCAAATTAAAACCTTGATAACTTTGCTTTCCGGTCATGTAATCGAGCTAGGTTTTTTTTGACGGCTGCAGAATCACGGGCCTCACCCTAGAGAGACTGGATTTGGAAAGTTGGACCCCCAGAGATTTTTGTAGAAATTACTTACCATAGGCCACGAAGCAGCGGTGGTTTCGATGAAACGTCGAATATCTGAGGGTCCACAACTGCTTTTCAACGAGGTGGTTTGTATAGTGATGGCACATAGGACGTTAGGGTGGATAGCTTAGACGATGTCGGTGTCAAGTGAGTCGACTAACCGCGCCGTTAAGGTAGGCTGGCGGGCGCGACACTGTGGAATGCAGATGGAGAATTCTGTGCAAATTAAAACCTTGATAACTTTGCCTTCCGGTCATGGAATCGAGCTAGGTTTTTTTTGACGGCTGCAGAATCACGGGCCTCACCCTAGAGAGACTGGATTTGGAAAGTTGGACCCCCAGAGATTTTTGTAGAAATTACTTACCATAGGCCACGAAGCAGCGGTGGTTTTGACGAAACGTCGAATATCTGAGGGTCCACAACTGCTTTTCAACGAGGTGGTTAGTATAGTGATGGCACATAGGACGTTAGGGTGGATAGCTTAGACGATGTCGGTGTCAAGTGAGTCGACTAACCGCGCCGTTAAGGTAGGCTGGCGGGCGCGACACTGTGGAATGCAGATGGAGAATTCTGTGCAAATTAAAACCTTGATAACTTTGCCTTCCGGTCATGGAATCGAGCTAGGTTTTTTTTAACGGCTGCAGAATCACAGGCCTCACCGAAGAGAGACTGGATTTGGAGAGTTGGACCCCCAGAGATTTTTCTAGAAATTACCTACTATAGGCCACGAAGCAGCGGTTGTTTCGGCGAAACGTCGAATATCTAAGGGTCCACAACTGGTTTTCAACGAGGTGGTTAGTATAGGGATGGCACATAGGACATTAGGGTGGATAGCTTAGACGATGTCGGTGTCAAGCGCGTCGACTAACCACGCTGTTAAGGTAGGCTGGCGGGCGCGACACTGGAATGCAGATGGAGAATTCTGTGCAAATTAAAACCTTGATAACTTTGCTTTCCGGTCATGTAATCGAGCTAGGTTTTTTTTGACGGCTGCAGAATCACGGGCCTCACCCTAGAGAGACTGGATTAGGAAAGTTGGACCCCCAGAGATTTTTGTAGAAATTACTTACCATAGGCCACGAAGCAGCGGTGGTTTCGATGAAACGTCGAATATCTGAGGGTCCACAACTGCTTTTCAACGAGGTGGTTTGTATAGTGATGGCACATAGGACGTTAGGGTGGATAGCTTAAACGATGTCGGTGTCAAGTGAGTCGACTAACCGCGCCGTTAAGGTAGGCTGGCGGGCGCGACACTGTGGAATGCAGATGGAGAATTCTGTGCAAATTAAAACCTTGATAACTTTGCCTTCCGGTCATGGAATCGAGCTAGGTTTTTTTTGACGGCTGCAGAATCACTGGCCTCACCCTAGAGAGACTGGATTTGGAGAATTGGAGCACCAGAGATTTTTCTAGAAATTACTTACCATAGGCCACGAAGCAGCGGTTGTTTCGATGAAACGTCGAATATCTGAGGGTCCACAACTGCTTTTCAACGAGGTGGTTAGTATAGTGATGGCACATAGGACGTTAGGGTGGATAGCTTAGACGATGTCGGTGTCAAGTGAGTCGACTAACCGCGCCGTTAAGGTAGGCTGGCGGGCGCGACACTGTGGAATGCAGATGGAGAATTCTGTGCAAATTAAAACCTTGATAACTTTGCCTTCCGGTCATGGAATCGAGCTAGGTTTTTTTTGACGGCTGCAGAATCACGGGCCTCACCCTAGAGAGACTGGATTTGGAGAATTGGAGCACCAGAGATTTTTCTAGAAATTACTTACCATAGGCCACGAAGCAGCGGTTGTTTCGATGAAACGTCGAATATCTGAGGGTCCACAACTGCTTTTCAACGAGGTGGTTAGTATAGTGATGGCACATAGGACGTTAGGGTGGATAGCTTAGACGATGTCGGTGTCAAGTGAGTCGACTAACCGCGCCGTTAAGGTAGGCTGGCGGGCGCGACACTGTGGAATGCAGATGGAGAATTCTGTGCAAATTAAAACCTTGATAACTTTGCCTTCCGGTCATGGAATCGAGCTAGGTTTTTTTTGACGGCTGCAGAATCACGGGCCTCACCCTAGAGAGACTGGATTTGGAGAATTGGACCACCAGAGATTTTTCTAGAAATTACTTACCATAGGCCACGAAGCAGCGGTTGTTTCGACGAAACGTCGAATATCTGAGGGTCCACAACTGCTTTTCAACGAGGTGGTTAGTATAGTGATGGCACATAGGACGTTAGGGTGGATAGCTTAGACGATGTCGGTGTCAAGTGAGTCGACTAACCGCGCCGTTAAGGTAGGCTGGCGGGCGCGACACTGTGGAATGCAGATGGAGAATTCTGTGCAAATTAAAACCTTGATAACTTTGCCTTCCGGTCATGGAATCGAGCTAGGTTTTTTTTAACGGCTGCAGAATCACAGGCCTCACCGAAGAGAGACTGGATTTGGAGAGTTGGACCCCCAGAGATTTTTCTAGAAATTACCTACTATAGGCCACGAAGCAGCGGTTGTTTCGGCGAAACGTCGAATATCTAAGGGTCCACAACTGGTTTTCAACGAGGTGGTTAGTATAGGGATGGCACATAGGACATTAGGGTGGATAGCTTAGACGATGTCGGTGTCAAGCGCGTCGACTAACCGCGCTGTTAAGGTAGGCTGGCGGGCGCGACACTAGAATGCAGATGGAGAATTCTGTGCAAATTAAAACCTTGATAACTTTGCTTTCCGGTCATGTAATCGAGCTAGGTTTTTTTTGACGGCTGCAGAATCACGGGCCTCACCCTAGAGAGACTGGATTTGGAAAGTTCGACCCCCAGAGATTTTTGTAGAAATTACTTACCATAGGCCATGAAGCAGCGGTGGTTTCGACGAAACGTCGAATATCTGAGGGTCCACAACTGCTTTTCAACGAGGTGGTTAGTATAGTGATGGCACATAGGACGTTAGGGTGGATAGCTTAGACGATGTCGGTGTCAAGTGAGTCGACTAACCGCGCCGTTAAGGTAGGCTGGCGGGCGCGACACTGTGGAATGCAGATGGAGAATTCTGTGCAAATTAAAACCTTGATAACTTTGCCTCCGGTCATGGAATCGAGCTAGGTTTTTTTTAACGGCTGCAGAATCACAGGCCTCACCGAAGAGAGACTGGATTTGGAGAGTTGGACCCCCAGAGATTTTTCTAGAAATTACCTACTATAGGCCACGAAGCAGCGGTTGTTTCGACGAAACGTCGAATATCTGAGGGTCCACAACTGCTTTTCAACGAGGTGGTTAGTATAGTGATGGCACATAGGACGTTAGGGTGGATAGCTTAGACGATGTCGGTGTCAAGCGCGTCGACTAACCACGCTGTTAAGGTAGGCTGGCGGGCGCGACACTGGAATGCAGATGGAGAATTCTGTGCAAATTAAAACCTTGATAACTTTGCTTTCCGGTCATGTAATCGAGCTAGGTTTTTTTTGACGGCTGCAGAATCACGGGCCTCACCCTAGAGAGACTGGATTTGGAAAGTTGGACCCCCAGAGATTTTTGTAGAAATTACTTACCATAGGCCACGAAGCAGCGGTGGTTTCGATGAAACGTCGAATATCTGAGGGTCCACAACTGCTTTTCAACGAGGTGGTTTGTATAGTGATGGCACATAGGACGTTAGGGTGGATAGCTTAGACGATGTCGGTGTCAAGTGAGTCGACTAACCGCGCCGTTAAGGTAGGCTGGCGGGCGCGACACTGTGGAATGCAGATGGAGAATTCTGTGCAAATTAAAACCTTGATAACTTTGCCTTCCGGTCATGGAATCGAGCTAGGTTTTTTTTGACGGCTGCAGAATCACGGGCCTCACCCTAGAGAGACTGGATTTGGAAAGTTGGACCCCCAGAGATTTTTGTAGAAATTACTTACCATAGGCCACGAAGCAGCGGTGGTTTCGACGAAACGTCGAATATCTGAGGGTCCACAACTGCTTTTCAACGAGGTGGTTAGTATAGTGATGGCACATAGGACGTTAGGGTGGATAGCTTAGACGATGTCGGTGTCAAGTGAGTCGACTAACCGCGCCGTTAAGGTAGGCTGGCGGGCGCGACACTGTGGAATGCAGATGGAGAATTCTGTGCAAATTAAAACCTTGATAACTTTGCCTCCGGTCATGGAATCGAGCTAGGTTTTTTTTAACGGCTGCAGAATCACAGGCCTCACCGAAGAGAGACTGGATTTGGAGAGTTGGACCCCCAGAGATTTTTCTAGAAATTACCTACTATAGGCCACGAAGCAGCGGTTGTTTCGACGAAACGTCGAATATCTGAGGGTCCACAACTGCTTTTCAACGAGGTGGTTAGTATAGTGATGGCACATAGGACGTTAGGGTGGATAGCTTAGACGATGTCGGTGTCAAGCGCGTCGACTAACCACGCTGTTAAGGTAGGCTGGCGGGCGCGACACTGGAATGCAGATGGAGAATTCTGTGCAAATTAAAACCTTGATAACTTTGCTTTCCGGTCATGTAATCGAGCTAGGTTTTTTTTGACGGCTGCAGAATCACGGGCCTCACCCTAGAGAGACTGGATTTGGAAAGTTGGACCCCCAGAGATTTTTGTAGAAATTACTTACCATAGGCCACGAAGCAGCGGTGGTTTCGATGAAACGTCGAATATCTGAGGGTCCACAACTGCTTTTCAACGAGGTGGTTTGTATAGTGATGGCACATAGGACGTTAGGGTGGATAGCTTAGACGATGTCGGTGTCAAGTGAGTCGACTAACCGCGCCGTTAAGGTAGGCTGGCGGGCGCGACACTGTGGAATGCAGATGGAGAATTCTGTGCAAATTAAAACCTTGATAACTTTGCCTTCCGGTCATGGAATCGAGCTAGGTTTTTTTTGACGGCTGCAGAATCACGGGCCTCACCCTAGAGAGACTGGATTTGGAAAGTTGGACCCCCAGAGATTTTTGTAGAAATTACTTACCATAGGCCACGAAGCAGCGGTGGTTTCGACGAAACGTCGAATATCTGAGGGTCCACAACTGCTTTTCAACGAGGTGGTTAGTATAGTGATGGCACATAGGACGTTAGGGTGGATAGCTTAGACGATGTCGGTGTCAAGTGAGTCGACTAACCGCGCCGTTAAGGTAGGCTGGCGGGCGCGACACTGTGGAATGCAGATGGAGAATTCTGTGCAAATTAAAACCTTGATAACTTTGCCTTCCGGACATGGAATCGAGCTAGGTTTTTTTTAACGGCTGCAGAATCACAGGCCTCACCGAAGAGAGACTGGATTTGGAGAGTTGGACCCCCAGAGATTTTTCTAGAAATTACCTACTATAGGCCACGAAGCAGCGGTTGTTTCGGCGAAACGTCGAATATCTAAGGGTCCACAACTGGTTTTCAACGAGGTGGTTAGTATAGGGATGGCACATAGGACA
This sequence comes from Oryza sativa Japonica Group, assembly GCF_034140825.1. Classification (NCBI taxonomy): domain Eukaryota; kingdom Viridiplantae; phylum Streptophyta; class Magnoliopsida; order Poales; family Poaceae; genus Oryza; species Oryza sativa. The sequence goes on from NC_089039.1 coordinate 30,179,517, forward strand.
TTAGGGTGGATAGCTTAGACGATGTCGGTGTCAAGCGCGTCGACTAACCACGCTGTTAAGGTAGGCTGGCGGGCGCGACACTGGAATGCAGATGGAGAATTCTGTGCAAATTAAAACCTTGATAACTTTGCTTTCCGGTCATGTAATCGAGCTAGGTTTTTTTTGACGGCTGCAGAATCACGGGCCTCACCCTAGAGAGACTGGATTTGGAAAGTTGGACCCCCAGAGATTTTTGTAGAAATTACTTACCATAGGCCACGAAGCAGCGGTGGTTTCGATGAAACGTCGAATATCTGAGGGTCCACAACTGCTTTTCAACGAGGTGGTTTGTATAGTGATGGCACATAGGACGTTAGGGTGGATAGCTTAAACGATGTCGGTGTCAAGTGAGTCGACTAACCGCGCCGTTAAGGTAGGCTGGCGGGCGCGACACTGTGGAATGCAGATGGAGAATTCTGTGCAAATTAAAACCTTGATAACTTTGCCTTCCGGTCATGGAATCGAGCTAGGTTTTTTTTGACGGCTGCAGAATCACTGGCCTCACCCTAGAGAGACTGGATTTGGAGAATTGGAGCACCAGAGATTTTTCTAGAAATTACTTACCATAGGCCACGAAGCAGCGGTTGTTTCGACGAAACGTCGAATATCTGAGGGTCCACAACTGCTTTTCAACGAGGTGGTTAGTATAGTGATGGCACATAGGACGTTAGGGTGGATAGCTTAGACGATGTCGGTGTCAAGTGAGTCGACTAACCGCGCCGTTAAGGTAGGCTGGCGGGCGCGACACTGTGGAATGCAGATGGAGAATTCTGTGCAAATTAAAACCTTGATAACTTTGCCTTCCGGTCATGGAATCGAGCTAGGTTTTTTTTAACGGCTGCAGAATCACAGGCCTCACCGAAGAGAGACTGGATTTGGAGAGTTGGACCCCCAGAGATTTTTCTAGAAATTACCTACTATAGGCCACGAAGCAGCGGTTGTTTCGGCGAAACGTCGAATATCAAAGGGTCCACAACTGGTTTTCAACGAGGTGGTTAGTATAGGGATGGCACATAGGACATTAGGGTGGATAGCTTAGACGATGTCGGTGTCAAGCGCGTCGACTAACCACGCTGTTAAGGTAGGCTGGCGGGCGCGACACTGGAATGCAGATGGAGAATTCTGTGCAAATTAAAACCTTGATAACTTTGCTTTCCGGTCATGTAATCGAGCTAGGTTTTTTTTGACGGCTGCAGAATCACGGGCCTCACCCTAGAGAGACTGGATTTGGAAAGTTGGACCCCCAGAGATTTTTGTAGAAATTACTTACCATAGGCCACGAAGCAGCGGTGGTTTCGATGAAACGTCGAATATCTGAGGGTCCACAACTGCTTTTCAACGAGGTGGTTTGTATAGTGATGGCACATAGGACGTTAGGGTGGATAGCTTAAACGATGTCGGTGTCAAGTGAGTCGACTAACCGCGCCGTTAAGGTAGGCTGGCGGGCGCGACACTGTGGAATGCAGATGGAGAATTCTGTGCAAATTAAAACCTTGATAACTTTGCCTTCCGGTCATGGAATCGAGCTAGGTTTTTTTTGACGGCTGCAGAATCACTGGCCTCACCCTAGAGAGACTGGATTTGGAGAATTGGAGCACCAGAGATTTTTCTAGAAATTACTTACCATAGGCCACGAAGCAGCGGTTGTTTCGACGAAACGTCGAATATCTGAGGGTCCACAACTGCTTTTCAACGAGGTGGTTAGTATAGTGATGGCACATAGGACGTTAGGGTGGATAGCTTAGACGATGTCGGTGTCAAGTGAGTCGACTAACCGCACCGTTAAGGTAGGCTGGCGGGCGCGACACTGTGGAATGCAGATGGAGAATTCTGTGCAAATTAAAACCTTCATAACTTTGCCTTCCGGTCATGGAATCGAGCTAGGTTTTTTTTGACGGCTGCAGAATCACGGGCCTCACCCTAGAGAGACTGGATTTGGAGAATTGGACCACCAGAGATTTTTCTAGAAATTACTTACCATAGGCCACGAAGCAGCGGTTGTTTCGACGAAACGTCGAATATCTGAGGGTCCACAACTGCTTTTCAATAAGGTGGTTAGTATAGTGATGGCACATAGGACGTTAGGGTGGATAGCTTAGACGATGTCGGTGTCAAGTGAGTCGACTAACCGCGCCGTTAAGGTAGGCTGGCGGGCGCGACACTGTGGAATGCAGATGGAGAATTCTATGCAAATTAAAACCTTGATAACTTTGCCTTCCGGTCATGGAATCGAGCTAAGTTTTTTTTGACGGCTGCAGAATCACGGGCCTCACCCTAGAGAGACTGGATTTGGAGAATTGGACCACCAGAGATTTTTCTAGAAATTACTTACCATAGGCCACGAAGCAGCGGTTGTTTCGACGAAACGTCGAATATCTGAGGGTCCACAACTGCTTTTCAACGAGGTGGTTAGTATAGTGATGGCACATAGGACGTTAGGGTGGATAGCTTAGACGATGTCGGTGTCAAGTGAGTCGACTAACCGCGCCGTTAAGGTAGGCTGGCGGGCGCGACACTGTGGAATGCAGATGGAGAATTCTGTGCAAATTAAAACCTTGATAACTTTGCCTTCCGGTCATGGAATCGAGCTAGGTTTTTTTTGACGGCTGCAGAATCACTGGCCTCACCCTAGAGAGACTGGATTTGGAGAATTGGAGCACCAGAGATTTTTCTAGAAATTACTTACCATAGGCCACGAAGCAGCGGTTGTTTCGACGAAACGTCGAATATCTGAGGGTCCACAACTGCTTTTCAACAAGGTGGTTAGTATAGTGATGGCACATAGGACGTTAGGGTGGATAGCTTAGACGATGTCGGTGTCAAGTGAGTCGACTAACCGCGCCGTTAAGGTAGGCTGGCGGGCGCGACACTGTGGAATGCAGATGGAGAATTCTATGCAAATTAAAACCTTGATAACTTTGCCTTCCGGTCATGGAATCGAGCTAAGTTTTTTTTGACGGCTGCAGAATCACGGGCCTCACCCTAGAGAGACTGGATTTGGAGAATTGGACCACCAGAGATTTTTCTAGAAATTACTTACCATAGGCCACGAAGCAGCGGTTGTTTCGACGAAACGTCGAATATCTGAGGGTCCACAACTGCTTTTCAACGAGGTGGTTAGTATAGTGATGGCACATAGGACGTTAGGGTGGATAGCTTAGACGATGTCGGTGTCAAGTGAGTCGACTAACCGCGCCGTTAAGGTAGGCTGGCGGGCGCGACACTGTGGAATGCAGATGGAGAATTCTGTGCAAATTAAAACCTTGATAACTTTGCCTTCCGGTCATGGAATCGAGCTAGGTTTTTTTTGACGGCTGCAGAATCACTGGCCTCACCCTAGAGAGACTGGATTTGGAGAATTGGAGCACCAGAGATTTTTCTAGAAATTACTTACCATAGGCCACGAAGCAGCGGTTGTTTCGACGAAACGTCGAATATCTGAGGGTCCACAACTGCTTTTCAACAAGGTGGTTAGTATAGTGATGGCACATAGGACGTTAGGGTGGATAGCTTAGACGATGTCGGTGTCAAGTGAGTCGACTAACCGCGCCGTTAAGGTAGGCTGGCGGGCGCGACACTGTGGAATGCAGATGGAGAATTCTGTGCAAATTAAAACCTTGATAACTTTGCCTTCCGGTCATGGAATCGAGCTAGGTTTTTTTTGACGGCTGCAGAATCACTGGCCTCACCCTAGAGAGACTGGATTTGGAGAATTGGAGCACCAGAGATTTTTCTAGAAATTACTTACCATAGGCCACGAAGCAGCGGTTGTTTCGACGAAACGTCGAATATCTGAGGGTCCACAACTGCTTTTCAACAAGGTGGTTAGTATAGTGATGGCACATAGGACGTTAGGGTGGATAGCTTAGACGATGTCGGTGTCAAGTGAGTCGACTAACCGCGCCGTTAAGGTAGGCTGGCGGGCGCGACACTGTGGAATGCAGATGGAGAATTCTGTGCAAATTAAAACCTTGATAACTTTGCCTTCCGGTCATGGAATCGAGCTAGGTTTTTTTTGACGGCTGCAGAATCACGGGCCTCACCCTAGAGAGACTGGATTTGGAGAATTGGACCACCAGAGATTTTTCTAGAAATTACTTACCATAGGCCACGAAGCAGCGGTTGTTTCGACGAAACGTCGAATATCTGAGGGTCCACAACTGCTTTTCAACGAGGTGGTTAGTATAGTGATGGCACATAGGACGTTAGGGTGGATAGCTTAGACGATGTCGGTGTCAAGTGAGTCGACTAACCGCGCCGTTAAGGTAGGCTGGCGGGCGCGACACTGTGGAATGCAGATGGAGAATTCTGTGCAAATTAAAACCTTGATAACTTTGCCTTCCGGTCATGGAATCGAGCTAGGTTTTTTTTGACGGCTGCAGAATCACGGGCCTCACCCTAGAGAGACTGGATTTGGAGAATTGGACCACCAGAGATTTTTCTAGAAATTACTTACCATAGGCCACGAAGCAGCGGTTGTTTCGACGAAACGTCGAATATCTGAGGGTCCACAACTGCTTTTCAACAAGGTGGTTAGTATAGTGATGGCACATAGGACGTTAGGGTGGATAGCTTAGACGATGTCGGTGTCAAGTGAGTCGACTAACCGCGCCGTTAAGGTAGGCTGGCGGGCGCGACACTGTGGAATGCAGATGGAGAATTCTGTGCAAATTAAAACCTTGATAACTTTGCCTTCCGGTCATGGAATCGAGCTAGGTTTTTTTTGACGGCTGCAGAATCACGGGCCTCACCCTAGAGAGACTGGATTTGGAGAATTGGAGCACCAGAGATTTTTCTAGAAATTACTTACCATAGGCCACGAAGCAGCGGTTGTTTCGACGAAACGTCGAATATCTGAGGGTCCACAACTGCTTTTCAACGAGGTGGTTAGTATAGTGATGGCACATAGGACGTTAGGGTGGATAGCTTAGACGATGTCGGTGTCAAGTGAGTCGACTAACCGCGCCGTTAAGGTAGGCTGGCGGGCGCGACACTGTGGAATGCAGATGGAGAATTCTGTGCAAATTAAAACCTTGATAACTTTGCCTTCCGGTCATGGAATCGAGCTAGGTTTTTTTTGACGGCTGCAGAATCACTGGCCTCACCCTAGAGAGACTGGATTTGGAGAATTGGAGCACCAGAGATTTTTCTAGAAATTACTTACCATAGGCCACGAAGCAGCGGTTGTTTCGACGAAACGTCGAATATCTGAGGGTCCACAACTGCTTTTCAACAAGGTGGTTAGTATAGTGATGGCACATAGGACGTTAGGGTGGATAGCTTAGACGATGTCGGTGTCAAGTGAGTCGACTAACCGCGCCGTTAAGGTAGGCTGGCGGGCGCGACACTGTGGAATGCAGATGGAGAATTCTGTGCAAATTAAAACCTTGATAACTTTGCCTTCCGGTCATGGAATCGAGCTAGGTTTTTTTTGACGGCTGCAGAATCACGGGCCTCACCCTAGAGAGACTGGATTTGGAGAATTGGACCACCAGAGATTTTTCTAGAAATTACTTACCATAGGCCACGAAGCAGCGGTTGTTTCGACGAAACGTCGAATATCTGAGGGTCCACAACTGCTTTTCAACAAGGTGGTTAGTATAGTGATGGCACATAGGACGTTAGGGTGGATAGCTTAGACGATGTCGGTGTCAAGTGAGTCGACTAACCGCGCCGTTAAGGTAGGCTGGCGGGCGCGACACTGTGGAATGCAGATGGAGAATTCTGTGCAAATTAAAACCTTGATAACTTTGCCTTCCGGTCATGGAATCGAGCTAGGTTTTTTTTGACGGCTGCAGAATCACGGGCCTCACCCTAGAGAGACTGGATTTGGAGAATTGGACCACCAGAGATTTTTCTAGAAATTACTTACCATAGGCCACGAAGCAGCGGTTGTTTCGACGAAACGTCGAATATCTGAGGGTCCACAACTGCTTTTCAACGAGGTGGTTAGTATAGTGATGGCACATAGGACGTTAGGGTGGATAGCTTAGACGATGTCGGTGTCAAGTGAGTCGACTAACCGCGCCGTTAAGGTAGGCTGGCGGGCGCGACACTGTGGAATGCAGATGGAGAATTCTGTGCAAATTAAAACCTTGATAACTTTGCCTTCCGGTCATGGAATCGAGCTAGGTTTTTTTTGACGGCTGCAGAATCACTGGCCTCACCCTAGAGAGACTGGATTTGGAGAATTGGAGCACCAGAGATTTTTCTAGAAATTACTTACCATAGGCCACGAAGCAGCGGTTGTTTCGACGAAACGTCGAATATCTGAGGGTCCACAACTGCTTTTCAACAAGGTGGTTAGTATAGTGATGGCACATAGGACGTTAGGGTGGATAGCTTAGACGATGTCGGTGTCAAGTGAGTCGACTAACCGCGCCGTTAAGGTAGGCTGGCGGGCGCGACACTGTGGAATGCAGATGGAGAATTCTGTGCAAATTAAAACCTTGATAACTTTGCCTTCCGGTCATGGAATCGAGCTAGGTTTTTTTTGACGGCTGCAGAATCACGGGCCTCACCCTAGAGAGACTGGATTTGGAGAATTGGACCACCAGAGATTTTTCTAGAAATTACTTACCATAGGCCACGAAGCAGCGGTTGTTTCGACGAAACGTCGAATATCTGAGGGTCCACAACTGCTTTTCAACAAGGTGGTTAGTATAGTGATGGCACATAGGACGTTAGGGTGGATAGCTTAGACGATGTCGGTGTCAAGTGAGTCGACTAACCGCGCCGTTAAGGTAGGCTGGCGGGCGCGACACTGTGGAATGCAGATGGAGAATTCTGTGCAAATTAAAACCTTGATAACTTTGCCTTCCGGTCATGGAATCGAGCTAGGTTTTTTTTGACGGCTGCAGAATCACGGGCCTCACCCTAGAGAGACTGGATTTGGAGAATTGGACCACCAGAGATTTTTCTAGAAATTACTTACCATAGGCCACGAAGCAGCGGTTGTTTCGACGAAACGTCGAATATCTGAGGGTCCACAACTGCTTTTCAACGAGGTGGTTAGTATAGTGATGGCACATAGGACGTTAGGGTGGATAGCTTAGACGATGTCGGTGTCAAGTGAGTCGACTAACCGCGCCGTTAAGGTAGGCTGGCGGGCGCGACACTGTGGAATGCAGATGGAGAATTCTGTGCAAATTAAAACCTTGATAACTTTGCCTTCCGGTCATGGAATCGAGCTAGGTTTTTTTTGACGGCTGCAGAATCACTGGCCTCACCCTAGAGAGACTGGATTTGGAGAATTGGAGCACCAGAGATTTTTCTAGAAATTACTTACCATAGGCCACGAAGCAGCGGTTGTTTCGACGAAACGTCGAATATCTGAGGGTCCACAACTGCTTTTCAACAAGGTGGTTAGTATAGTGATGGCACATAGGACGTTAGGGTGGATAGCTTAGACGATGTCGGTGTCAAGTGAGTCGACTAACCGCGCCGTTAAGGTAGGCTGGCGGGCGCGACACTGTGGAATGCAGATGGAGAATTCTGTGCAAATTAAAACCTTGATAACTTTGCCTTCCGGTCATGGAATCGAGCTAGGTTTTTTTTGACGGCTGCAGAATCACGGGCCTCACCCTAGAGAGACTGGATTTGGAGAATTGGACCACCAGAGATTTTTCTAGAAATTACTTACCATAGGCCACGAAGCAGCGGTTGTTTCGACGAAACGTCGAATATCTGAGGGTCCACAACTGCTTTTCAACGAGGTGGTTAGTATAGTGATGGCACATAGGACGTTAGGGTGGATAGCTTAGACGATGTCGGTGTCAAGTGAGTCGACTAACCGCGCCGTTAAGGTAGGCTGGCGGGCGCGACACTGTGGAATGCAGATGGAGAATTCTGTGCAAATTAAAACCTTGATAACTTTGCCTTCCGGTCATGGAATCGAGCTAGGTTTTTTTTGACGGCTGCAGAATCACGGGCCTCACCCTAGAGAGACTGGATTTGGAGAATTGGACCACCAGAGATTTTTCTAGAAATTACTTACCATAGGCCACGAAGCAGCGGTTGTTTCGACGAAACGTCGAATATCTGAGGGTCCACAACTGCTTTTCAACGAGGTGGTTAGTATAGTGATGGCACATAGGACGTTAGGGTGGATAGCTTAGACGATGTCGGTGTCAAGTGAGTCGACTAACCGCGCCGTTAAGGTAGGCTGGCGGGCGCGACACTGTGGAATGCAGATGGAGAATTCTGTGCAAATTAAAACCTTGATAACTTTGCCTTCCGGTCATGGAATCGAGCTAGGTTTTTTTTGACGGCTGCAGAATCACGGGCCTCACCCTAGAGAGACTGGATTTGGAGAATTGGACCACCAGAGATTTTTCTAGAAATTACTTACCATAGGCCACGAAGCAGCGGTTGTTTCGACGAAACGTCGAATATCTGAGGGTCCACAACTGCTTTTCAACGAGGTGGTTAGTATAGTGATGGCACATAGGACGTTAGGGTGGATAGCTTAGACGATGTCGGTGTCAAGTGAGTCGACTAACCGCGCCGTTAAGGTAGGCTGGCGGGCGCGACACTGTGGAATGCAGATGGAGAATTCTGTGCAAATTAAAACCTTGATAACTTTGCCTTCCGGTCATGGAATCGAGCTAGGTTTTTTTTGACGGCTGCAGAATCACTGGCCTCACCCTAGAGAGACTGGATTTGGAGAATTGGAGCACCAGAGATTTTTCTAGAAATTACTTACCATAGGCCACGAAGCAGCGGTTGTTTCGACGAAACGTCGAATATCTGAGGGTCCACAACTGCTTTTCAACAAGGTGGTTAGTATAGTGATGGCACATAGGACGTTAGGGTGGATAGCTTAGACGATGTCGGTGTCAAGTGAGTCGACTAACCGCGCCGTTAAGGTAGGCTGGCGGGCGCGACACTGTGGAATGCAGATGGAGAATTCTGTGCAAATTAAAACCTTGATAACTTTGCCTTCCGGTCATGGAATCGAGCTAGGTTTTTTTTGACGGCTGCAGAATCACGGGCCTCACCCTAGAGAGACTGGATTTGGAGAATTGGACCACCAGAGATTTTTCTAGAAATTACTTACCATAGGCCACGAAGCAGCGGTTGTTTCGACGAAACGTCGAATATCTGAGGGTCCACAACTGCTTTTCAACGAGGTGGTTAGTATAGTGATGGCACATAGGACGTTAGGGTGGATAGCTTAGACGATGTCGGTGTCAAGTGAGTCGACTAACCGCGCCGTTAAGGTAGGCTGGCGGGCGCGACACTGTGGAATGCAGATGGAGAATTCTGTGCAAATTAAAACCTTGATAACTTTGCCTTCCGGTCATGGAATCGAGCTAGGTTTTTTTTGACGGCTGCAGAATCACGGGCCTCACCCTAGAGAGACTGGATTTGGAGAATTGGACCACCAGAGATTTTTCTAGAAATTACTTACCATAGGCCACGAAGCAGCGGTTGTTTCGACGAAACGTCGAATATCTGAGGGTCCACAACTGCTTTTCAATAAGGTGGTTAGTATAGTGATGGCACATAGGACGTTAGGGTGGATAGCTTAGACGATGTCGGTGTCAAGTGAGTCGACTAACCGCGCCGTTAAGGTAGGCTGGCGGGCGCGACACTGTGGAATGCAGATGGAGAATTCTATGCAAATTAAAACCTTGATAACTTTGCCTTCCGGTCATGGAATCGAGCTAAGTTTTTTTTGACGGCTGCAGAATCACGGGCCTCACCCTAGAGAGACTGGATTTGGAGAATTGGACCACCAGAGATTTTTCTAGAAATTACTTACCATAGGCCACGAAGCAGCGGTTGTTTCGACGAAACGTCGAATATCTGAGGGTCCACAACTGCTTTTCAACGAGGTGGTTAGTATAGTGATGGCACATAGGACGTTAGGGTGGATAGCTTAGACGATGTCGGTGTCAAGTGAGTCGACTAACCGCGCCGTTAAGGTAGGCTGGCGGGCGCGACACTGTGGAATGCAGATGGAGAATTCTGTGCAAATTAAAACCTTGATAACTTTGCCTTCCGGTCATGGAATCGAGCTAGGTTTTTTTTGACGGCTGCAGAATCACTGGCCTCACCCTAGAGAGACTGGATTTGGAGAATTGGAGCACCAGAGATTTTTCTAGAAATTACTTACCATAGGCCACGAAGCAGCGGTTGTTTCGACGAAACGTCGAATATCTGAGGGTCCACAACTGCTTTTCAACAAGGTGGTTAGTATAGTGATGGCACATAGGACGTTAGGGTGGATAGCTTAGACGATGTCGGTGTCAAGTGAGTCGACTAACCGCGCCGTTAAGGTAGGCTGGCGGGCGCGACACTGTGGAATGCAGATGGAGAATTCTATGCAAATTAAAACCTTGATAACTTTGCCTTCCGGTCATGGAATCGAGCTAAGTTTTTTTTGACGGCTGCAGAATCACGGGCCTCACCCTAGAGAGACTGGATTTGGAGAATTGGACCACCAGAGATTTTTCTAGAAATTACTTACCATAGGCCACGAAGCAGCGGTTGTTTCGACGAAACGTCGAATATCTGAGGGTCCACAACTGCTTTTCAACGAGGTGGTTAGTATAGTGATGGCACATAGGACGTTAGGGTGGATAGCTTAGACGATGTCGGTGTCAAGTGAGTCGACTAACCGCGCCGTTAAGGTAGGCTGGCGGGCGCGACACTGTGGAATGCAGATGGAGAATTCTGTGCAAATTAAAACCTTGATAACTTTGCCTTCCGGTCATGGAATCGAGCTAGGTTTTTTTTGACGGCTGCAGAATCACTGGCCTCACCCTAGAGAGACTGGATTTGGAGAATTGGAGCACCAGAGATTTTTCTAGAAATTACTTACCATAGGCCACGAAGCAGCGGTTGTTTCGACGAAACGTCGAATATCTGAGGGTCCACAACTGCTTTTCAACAAGGTGGTTAGTATAGTGATGGCACATAGGACGTTAGGGTGGATAGCTTAGACGATGTCGGTGTCAAGTGAGTCGACTAACCGCGCCGTTAAGGTAGGCTGGCGGGCGCGACACTGTGGAATGCAGATGGAGAATTCTGTGCAAATTAAAACCTTGATAACTTTGCCTTCCGGTCATGGAATCGAGCTAGGTTTTTTTTGACGGCTGCAGAATCACTGGCCTCACCCTAGAGAGACTGGATTTGGAGAATTGGAGCACCAGAGATTTTTCTAGAAATTACTTACCATAGGCCACGAAGCAGCGGTTGTTTCGACGAAACGTCGAATATCTGAGGGTCCACAACTGCTTTTCAACAAGGTGGTTAGTATAGTGATGGCACATAGGACGTTAGGGTGGATAGCTTAGACGATGTCGGTGTCAAGTGAGTCGACTAACCGCGCCGTTAAGGTAGGCTGGCGGGCGCGACACTGTGGAATGCAGATGGAGAATTCTGTGCAAATTAAAACCTTGATAACTTTGCCTTCCGGTCATGGAATCGAGCTAGGTTTTTTTTGACGGCTGCAGAATCACGGGCCTCACCCTAGAGAGACTGGATTTGGAGAATTGGACCACCAGAGATTTTTCTAGAAATTACTTACCATAGGCCACGAAGCAGCGGTTGTTTCGACGAAACGTCGAATATCTGAGGGTCCACAACTGCTTTTCAACGAGGTGGTTAGTATAGTGATGGCACATAGGACGTTAGGGTGGATAGCTTAGACGATGTCGGTGTCAAGTGAGTCGACTAACCGCGCCGTTAAGGTAGGCTGGCGGGCGCGACACTGTGGAATGCAGATGGAGAATTCTGTGCAAATTAAAACCTTGATAACTTTGCCTTCCGGTCATGGAATCGAGCTAGGTTTTTTTTGACGGCTGCAGAATCACGGGCCTCACCCTAGAGAGACTGGATTTGGAGAATTGGACCACCAGAGATTTTTCTAGAAATTACTTACCATAGGCCACGAAGCAGCGGTTGTTTCGACGAAACGTCGAATATCTGAGGGTCCACAACTGCTTTTCAACAAGGTGGTTAGTATAGTGATGGCACATAGGACGTTAGGGTGGATAGCTTAGACGATGTCGGTGTCAAGTGAGTCGACTAACCGCGCCGTTAAGGTAGGCTGGCGGGCGCGACACTGTGGAATGCAGATGGAGAATTCTGTGCAAATTAAAACCTTGATAACTTTGCCTTCCGGTCATGGAATCGAGCTAGGTTTTTTTTGACGGCTGCAGAATCACGGGCCTCACCCTAGAGAGACTGGATTTGGAGAATTGGAGCACCAGAGATTTTTCTAGAAATTACTTACCATAGGCCACGAAGCAGCGGTTGTTTCGACGAAACGTCGAATATCTGAGGGTCCACAACTGCTTTTCAACGAGGTGGTTAGTATAGTGATGGCACATAGGACGTTAGGGTGGATAGCTTAGACGATGTCGGTGTCAAGTGAGTCGACTAACCGCGCCGTTAAGGTAGGCTGGCGGGCGCGACACTGTGGAATGCAGATGGAGAATTCTGTGCAAATTAAAACCTTGATAACTTTGCCTTCCGGTCATGGAATCGAGCTAGGTTTTTTTTGACGGCTGCAGAATCACTGGCCTCACCCTAGAGAGACTGGATTTGGAGAATTGGAGCACCAGAGATTTTTCTAGAAATTACTTACCATAGGCCACGAAGCAGCGGTTGTTTCGACGAAACGTCGAATATCTGAGGGTCCACAACTGCTTTTCAACAAGGTGGTTAGTATAGTGATGGCACATAGGACGTTAGGGTGGATAGCTTAGACGATGTCGGTGTCAAGTGAGTCGACTAACCGCGCCGTTAAGGTAGGCTGGCGGGCGCGACACTGTGGAATGCAGATGGAGAATTCTGTGCAAATTAAAACCTTGATAACTTTGCCTTCCGGTCATGGAATCGAGCTAGGTTTTTTTTGACGGCTGCAGAATCACGGGCCTCACCCTAGAGAGACTGGATTTGGAGAATTGGACCACCAGAGATTTTTCTAGAAATTACTTACCATAGGCCACGAAGCAGCGGTTGTTTCGACGAAACGTCGAATATCTGAGGGTCCACAACTGCTTTTCAACAAGGTGGTTAGTATAGTGATGGCACATAGGACGTTAGGGTGGATAGCTTAGACGATGTCGGTGTCAAGTGAGTCGACTAACCGCGCCGTTAAGGTAGGCTGGCGGGCGCGACACTGTGGAATGCAGATGGAGAATTCTGTGCAAATTAAAACCTTGATAACTTTGCCTTCCGGTCATGGAATCGAGCTAGGTTTTTTTTGACGGCTGCAGAATCACGGGCCTCACCCTAGAGAGACTGGATTTGGAGAATTGGACCACCAGAGATTTTTCTAGAAATTACTTACCATAGGCCACGAAGCAGCGGTTGTTTCGACGAAACGTCGAATATCTGAGGGTCCACAACTGCTTTTCAACGAGGTGGTTAGTATAGTGATGGCACATAGGACGTTAGGGTGGATAGCTTAGACGATGTCGGTGTCAAGTGAGTCGACTAACCGCGCCGTTAAGGTAGGCTGGCGGGCGCGACACTGTGGAATGCAGATGGAGAATTCTGTGCAAATTAAAACCTTGATAACTTTGCCTTCCGGTCATGGAATCGAGCTAGGTTTTTTTTGACGGCTGCAGAATCACTGGCCTCACCCTAGAGAGACTGGATTTGGAGAATTGGAGCACCAGAGATTTTTCTAGAAATTACTTACCATAGGCCACGAAGCAGCGGTTGTTTCGACGAAACGTCGAATATCTGAGGGTCCACAACTGCTTTTCAACAAGGTGGTTAGTATAGTGATGGCACATAGGACGTTAGGGTGGATAGCTTAGACGATGTCGGTGTCAAGTGAGTCGACTAACCGCGCCGTTAAGGTAGGCTGGCGGGCGCGACACTGTGGAATGCAGATGGAGAATTCTGTGCAAATTAAAACCTTGATAACTTTGCCTTCCGGTCATGGAATCGAGCTAGGTTTTTTTTGACGGCTGCAGAATCACGGGCCTCACCCTAGAGAGACTGGATATGGAGAATTGGACCACCAGAGATTTTTCTAGAAATTACTTACCATAGGCCACGAAGCAGCGGTTGTTTCGACGAAACGTCGAATATCTGAGGGTCCACAACTGCTTTTCAACAAGGTGGTTAGTATAGTGATGGCACATAGGACGTTAGGGTGGATAGCTTAGACGATGTCGGTGTCAAGTGAGTCGACTAACCGCGCCGTTAAGGTAGGCTGGCGGGCGCGACACTGTGGAATGCAGATGGAGAATTCTGTGCAAATTAAAACCTTGATAACTTTGCCTTCCGGTCATGGAATCGAGCTAGGTTTTTTTTGACGGCTGCAGAATCACGGGCCTCACCCTAGAGAGACTGGATTTGGAGAATTGGACCACCAGAGATTTTTCTAGAAATTACTTACCATAGGCCACGAAGCAGCGGTTGTTTCGACGAAACGTCGAATATCTGAGGGTCCACAACTGCTTTTCAACGAGGTGGTTAGTATAGTGATGGCACATAGGACGTTAGGGTGGATAGCTTAGACGATGTCGGTGTCAAGTGAGTCGACTAACCGCGCCGTTAAGGTAGGCTGGCGGGCGCGACACTGTGGAATGCAGATGGAGAATTCTGTGCAAATTAAAACCTTGATAACTTTGCCTTCCGGTCATGGAATCGAGCTAGGTTTTTTTTGACGGCTGCAGAATCACTGGCCTCACCCTAGAGAGACTGGATTTGGAGAATTGGAGCACCAGAGATTTTTCTAGAAATTACTTACCATAGGCCACGAAGCAGCGGTTGTTTCGACGAAACGTCGAATATCTGAGGGTCCACAACTGCTTTTCAACAAGGTGGTTAGTATAGTGATGGCACATAGGACGTTAGGGTGGATAGCTTAGACGATGTCGGTGTCAAGTGAGTCGACTAACCGCGCCGTTAAGGTAGGCTGGCGGGCGCGACACTGTGGAATGCAGATGGAGAATTCTGTGCAAATTAAAACCTTGATAACTTTGCCTTCCGGTCATGGAATCGAGCTAGGTTTTTTTTGACGGCTGCAGAATCACGGGCCTCACCCTAGAGAGACTGGATTTGGAGAATTGGACCACCAGAGATTTTTCTAGAAATTACTTACCATAGGCCACGAAGCAGCGGTTGTTTCGACGAAACGTCGAATATCTGAGGGTCCACAACTGCTTTTCAACGAGGTGGTTAGTATAGTGATGGCACATAGGACGTTAGGGTGGATAGCTTAGACGATGTCGGTGTCAAGTGAGTCGACTAACCGCGCCGTTAAGGTAGGCTGGCGGGCGCGACACTGTGGAATGCAGATGGAGAATTCTGTGCAAATTAAAACCTTGATAACTTTGCCTTCCGGTCATGGAATCGAGCTAGGTTTTTTTTGACGGCTGCAGAATCACGGGCCTCACCCTAGAGAGACTGGATTTGGAGAATTGGACCACCAGAGATTTTTCTAGAAATTACTTACCATAGGCCACGAAGCAGCGGTTGTTTCGACGAAACGTCGAATATCTGAGGGTCCACAACTGCTTTTCAACGAGGTGGTTAGTATAGTGATGGCACATAGGACGTTAGGGTGGATAGCTTAGACGATGTCGGTGTCAAGTGAGTCGACTAACCGCGCCGTTAAGGTAGGCTGGCGGGCGCGACACTGTGGAATGCAGATGGAGAATTCTGTGCAAATTAAAACCTTGATAACTTTGCCTTCCGGTCATGGAATCGAGCTAGGTTTTTTTTGACGGCTGCAGAATCACTGGCCTCACCCTAGAGAGACTGGATTTGGAGAATTGGAGCACCAGAGATTTTTCTAGAAATTACTTACCATAGGCCACGAAGCAGCGGTTGTTTCGACGAAACGTCGAATATCTGAGGGTCCACAACTGCTTTTCAACAAGGTGGTTAGTATAGTGATGGCACATAGGACGTTAGGGTGGATAGCTTAGACGATGTCGGTGTCAAGTGAGTCGACTAACCGCACCGTTAAGGTAGGCTGGCGGGCGCGACACTGTGGAATGCAGATGGAGAATTCTGTGCAAATTAAAACCTTGATAACTTTGCCTTCCGGTCATGGAATCGAGCTAGGTTTTTTTTGACGGCTGCAGAATCACGGGCCTCACCCTAGAGAGACTGGATTTGGAGAATTGGACCACCAGAGATTTTTCTAGAAATTACTTACCATAGGCCACGAAGCAGCGGTTGTTTCGACGAAACGTCGAATATCTGAGGGTCCACAACTGCTTTTCAACGAGGTGGTTAGTATAGTGATGGCACATAGGACGTTAGGGTGGATAGCTTAGACGATGTCGGTGTCAAGTGAGTCGACTAACCGCGCCGTTAAGGTAGGCTGGCGGGCGCGACACTGTGGAATGCAGATGGAGAATTCTGTGCAAATTAAAACCTTGATAACTTTGCCTTCCGGTCATGGAATCGAGCTAGGTTTTTTTTGACGGCTGCAGAATCACGGGCCTCACCCTAGAGAGACTGGATTTGGAGAATTGGACCACCAGAGATTTTTCTAGAAATTACTTACCATAGGCCACGAAGCAGCGGTTGTTTCGACGAAACGTCGAATATCTGAGGGTCCACAACTGCTTTTCAACGAGGTGGTTAGTATAGTGATGGCACATAGGACGTTAGGGTGGATAGCTTAGACGATGTCGGTGTCAAGTGAGTCGACTAACCGCGCCGTTAAGGTAGGCTGGCGGGCGCGACACTGTGGAATGCAGATGGAGAATTCTGTGCAAATTAAAACCTTGATAACTTTGCCTTCCGGTCATGGAATCGAGCTAGGTTTTTTTTGACGGCTGCAGAATCACGGGCCTCACCCTAGAGAGACTGGATTTGGAGAATTGGACCACCAGAGATTTTTCTAGAAATTACTTACCATAGGCCACGAAGCAGCGGTTGTTTCGACGAAACGTCGAATATCTGAGGGTCCACAACTGCTTTTCAACAAGGTGGTTAGTATAGTGATGGCACATAGGACGTTAGGGTGGATAGCTTAGACGATGTCGGTGTCAAGTGAGTCGACTAACCGCGCCGTTAAGGTAGGCTGGCGGGCGCGACACTGTGGAATGCAGATGGAGAATTCTGTGCAAATTAAAACCTTGATAACTTTGCCTTCCGGTCATGGAATCGAGCTAGGTTTTTTTTGACGGCTGCAGAATCACGGGCCTCACCCTAGAGAGACTGGATTTGGAGAATTGGACCACCAGAGATTTTTCTAGAAATTACTTACCATAGGCCACGAAGCAGCGGTTGTTTCGACGAAACGTCGAATATCTGAGGGTCCACAACTGCTTTTCAACGAGGTGGTTAGTATAGTGATGGCACATAGGACGTTAGGGTGGATAGCTTAGACGATGTCGGTGTCAAGTGAGTCGACTAACCGCGCCGTTAAGGTAGGCTGGCGGGCGCGACACTGTGGAATGCAGATGGAGAATTCTGTGCAAATTAAAACCTTGATAACTTTGCCTTCCGGTCATGGAATCGAGCTAGGTTTTTTTTGACGGCTGCAGAATCACTGGCCTCACCCTAGAGAGACTGGATTTGGAGAATTGGAGCACCAGAGATTTTTCTAGAAATTACTTACCATAGGCCACGAAGCAGCGGTTGTTTCGACGAAACGTCGAATATCTGAGGGTCCACAACTGCTTTTCAACAAGGTGGTTAGTATAGTGATGGCACATAGGACGTTAGGGTGGATAGCTTAGACGATGTCGGTGTCAAGTGAGTCGACTAACCGCGCCGTTAAGGTAGGCTGGCGGGCGCGACACTGTGGAATGCAGATGGAGAATTCTGTGCAAATTAAAACCTTGATAACTTTGCCTTCCGGTCATGGAATCGAGCTAGGTTTTTTTTGACGGCTGTAGAATCACGGGCCTCACCCTAGAGAGACTGGATTTGGAGAATTGGACCACCAGAGATTTTTCTAGAAATTACTTACCATAGGCCACGAAGCAGCGGTTGTTTCGACGAAACGTCGAATATCTGAGGGTCCACAACTGCTTTTCAACGAGGTGGTTAGTATAGTGATGGCACATAGGACGTTAGGGTGGATAGCTTAGACGATGTCGGTGTCAAGTGAGTCGACTAACCGCGCCGTTAAGGTAGGCTGGCGGGCGCGACACTGTGGAATGCAGATGGAGAATTCTGTGCAAATTAAAACCTTGATAACTTTGCCTTCCGGTCATGGAATCGAGCTAGGTTTTTTTTGACGGCTGTAGAATCACGGGCCTCACCATAGAGAGACTGGATTTGGAGAATTGGACCACCAGAGATTTTTCTAGAAATTACTTACCATAGGCCACGAAGCAGCGGTTGTTTCGACGAAACGTCGAATATCTGAGGGTCCACAACTGCTTTTCAACGAGGTGGTTAGTATAGTGATGGCACATAGGACGTTAGGGTGGATAGCTTAGACGATGTCGGTGTCAAGTGAGTCGACTAACCGCGCCGTTAAGGTAGGCTGGCGGGCGCGACACTGTGGAATGCAGATGGAGAATTCTGTGCAAATTAAAACCTTGATAACTTTGCCTTCCGGTCATGGAATCGAGCTAGGTTTTTTTTGACGGCTGCAGAATCACGGGCCTCACCCTAGAGAGACTGGATTTGGAGAATTGGACCACCAGAGATTTTTCTAGAAATTACTTACCATAGGCCACGAAGCAGCGGTTGTTTCGACGAAACGTCGAATATCTGAGGGTCCACAACTGCTTTTCAACGAGGTGGTTAGTATAGTGATGGCACATAGGACGTTAGGGTGGATAGCTTAGACGATGTCGGTGTCAAGTGAGTCGACTAACCGCGCCGTTAAGGTAGGCTGGCGGGCGCGACACTGTGGAATGCAGATGGAGAATTCTGTGCAAATTAAAACCTTGATAACTTTGCCTTCCGGTCATGGAATCGAGCTAGGTTTTTTTTGACGGCTGCAGAATCACTGGCCTCACCCTAGAGAGACTGGATTTGGAGAATTGGAGCACCAGAGATTTTTCTAGAAATTACTTACCATAGGCCACGAAGCAGCGGTTGTTTCGACGAAACGTCGAATATCTGAGGGTCCACAACTGCTTTTCAACAAGGTGGTTAGTATAGTGATGGCACATAGGACGTTAGGGTGGATAGCTTAGACGATGTCGGTGTCAAGTGAGTCGACTAACCGCGCCGTTAAGGTAGGCTGGCGGGCGCGACACTGTGGAATGCAGATGGAGAATTCTGTGCAAATTAAAACCTTGATAACTTTGCCTTCCGGTCATGGAATCGAGCTAGGTTTTTTTTGACGGCTGCAGAATCACGGGCCTCACCCTAGAGAGACTGGATTTGGAGAATTGGACCACCAGAGATTTTTCTAGAAATTACTTACCATAGGCCACGAAGCAGCGGTTGTTTCGACGAAACGTCGAATATCTCAGGGTCCACAACTGCTTTTCAACGAGGTGGTTAGTATAGTGATGGCACATAGGACGTTAGGGTGGATAGCTTAGACGATGTCGGTGTCAAGTGAGTCGACTAACCGCGCCGTTAAGGTAGGCTGGCGGGCGCGACACTGTGGAATGCAGATGGAGAATTCTGTGCAAATTAAAACCTTGATAACTTTGCCTTCCGGTCATGGAATCGAGCTAGGTTTTTTTTGACGGCTGCAGAATCACGGGCCTCACCCTGGAGAGACTGGATTTGGAGAATTGGACCACCAGAGATTTTTCTAGAAATTACTTACCATAGGCCACGAAGCAGCGGTTGTTTCGACGAAACGTCGAATATCTGAGGGTCCACAACTGCTTTTCAACGAGGTGGTTAGTATAGTGATGGCACATAGGACGTTAGGGTGGATAGCTTAGACGATGTCGGTGTCAAGTGAGTCGACTAACCGCGCCGTTAAGGTAGGCTGGCGGGCGCGACACTGTGGAATGCAGATGGAGAATTCTGTGCAAATTAAAACCTTGATAACTTTGCCTTCCGGTCATGGAATCGAGCTAGGTTTTTTTTGACGGCTGCAGAATCACGGGCCTCACCCTAGAGAGACTGGATTTGGAGAATTGGACCACCAGAGATTTTTCTAGAAATTACTTACCATAGGCCACGAAGCAGCGGTTGTTTCGACGAAACGTCGAATATCTGAGGGTCCACAACTGCTTTTCAACGAGGTGGTTAGTATAGTGATGGCACATAGGACGTTAGGGTGGATAGCTTAGACGATGTCGGTGTCAAGTGAGTCGACTAACCGCGCCGTTAAGGTAGGCTGGCGGGCGCGACACTGTGGAATGCAGATGGAGAATTCTGTGCAAATTAAAACCTTGATAACTTTGCCTTCCGGTCATGGAATCGAGCTAGGTTTTTTTTGACGGCTGCAGAATCACGGGCCTCACCCTAGAGAGACTGGATTTGGAGAATTGGACCACCAGAGATTTTTCTAGAAATTACTTACCATAGGCCACGAAGCAGCGGTTGTTTCGACGAAACGTCGAATATCTGAGGGTCCACAACTGCTTTTCAACGAGGTGGTTAGTATAGTGATGGCACATAGGACGTTAGGGTGGATAGCTTAGACGATGTCGGTGTCAAGTGAGTCGACTAACCGCGCCGTTAAGGTAGGCTGGCGGGCGCGACACTGTGGAATGCAGATGGAGAATTCTGTGCAAATTAAAACCTTGATAACTTTGCCTTCCGGTCATGGAATCGAGCTAGGTTTTTTTTGACGGCTGCAGAATCACTGGCCTCACCCTAGAGAGACTGGATTTGGAGAATTGGAGCACCAGAGATTTTTCTAGAAATTACTTACCATAGGCCACGAAGCAGCGGTTGTTTCGACGAAACGTCGAATATCTGAGGGTCCACAACTGCTTTTCAACAAGGTGGTTAGTATAGTGATGGCACATAGGACGTTAGGGTGGATAGCTTAGACGATGTCGGTGTCAAGTGAGTCGACTAACCGCGCCGTTAAGGTAGGCTGGCGGGCGCGACACTGTGGAATGCAGATGGAGAATTCTGTGCAAATTAAAACCTTGATAACTTTGCCTTCCGGTCATGGAATCGAGCTAGGTTTTTTTTGACGGCTGTAGAATCACGGGCCTCACCCTAGAGAGACTGGATTTGGAGAATTGGACCACCAGAGATTTTTCTAGAAATTACTTACCATAGGCCACGAAGCAGCGGTTGTTTCGACGAAACGTCGAATATCTGAGGGTCCACAACTGCTTTTCAACGAGGTGGTTAGTATAGTGATGGCACATAGGACGTTAGGGTGGATAGCTTAGACGATGTCGGTGTCAAGTGAGTCGACTAACCGCGCCGTTAAGGTAGGCTGGCGGGCGCGACACTGTGGAATGCAGATGGAGAATTCTGTGCAAATTAAAACCTTGATAACTTTGCCTTCCGGTCATGGAATCGAGCTAGGTTTTTTTTGACGGCTGCAGAATCACGGGCCTCACCCTAGAGAGACTGGATTTGGAGAATTGGACCACCAGAGATTTTTCTAGAAATTACTTACCATAGGCCACGAAGCAGCGGTTGTTTCGACGAAACGTCGAATATCTGAGGGTCCACAACTGCTTTTCAACGAGGTGGTTAGTATAGTGATGGCACATAGGACGTTAGGGTGGATAGCTTAGACGATGTCGGTGTCAAGTGAGTCGACTAACCGCGCCGTTAAGGTAGGCTGGCGGGCGCGACACTGTGGAATGCAGATGGAGAATTCTGTGCAAATTAAAACCTTGATAACTTTGCCTTCCGGTCATGGAATCGAGCTAGGTTTTTTTTGACGGCTGCAGAATCACTGGCCTCACCCTAGAGAGACTGGATTTGGAGAATTGGAGCACCAGAGATTTTTCTAGAAATTACTTACCATAGGCCACGAAGCAGCGGTTGTTTCGACGAAACGTCGAATATCTGAGGGTCCACAACTGCTTTTCAACAAGGTGGTTAGTATAGTGATGGCACATAGGACGTTAGGGTGGATAGCTTAGACGATGTCGGTGTCAAGTGAGTCGACTAACCGCGCCGTTAAGGTAGGCTGGCGGGCGCGACACTGTGGAATGCAGATGGAGAATTCTGTGCAAATTAAAACCTTGATAACTTTGCCTTCCGGTCATGGAATCGAGCTAGGTTTTTTTTGACGGCTGTAGAATCACGGGCCTCACCCTAGAGAGACTGGATTTGGAGAATTGGACCACCAGAGATTTTTCTAGAAATTACTTACCATAGGCCACGAAGCAGCGGTTGTTTCGACGAAACGTCGAATATCTGAGGGTCCACAACTGCTTTTCAACGAGGTGGTTAGTATAGTGATGGCACATAGGACGTTAGGGTGGATAGCTTAGACGATGTCGGTGTCAAGTGAGTCGACTAACCGCGCCGTTAAGGTAGGCTGGCGGGCGCGACACTGTGGAATGCAGATGGAGAATTCTGTGCAAATTAAAACCTTGATAACTTTGCCTTCCGGTCATGGAATCGAGCTAGGTTTTTTTTGACGGCTGTAGAATCACGGGCCTCACCCTAGAGAGACTGGATTTGGAGAATTGGACCACCAGAGATTTTTCTAGAAATTACTTACCATAGGCCACGAAGCAGCGGTTGTTTCGACGAAACGTCGAATATCTGAGGGTCCACAACTGCTTTTCAACGAGGTGGTTAGTATAGTGATGGCACATAGGACGTTAGGGTGGATAGCTTAGACGATGTCGTTGTCAAGTGAGTCGACTAACCGCGCCGTTAAGGTAGGCTGGCGGGCGCGACACTGTGGAATGCAGATGGAGAATTCTGTGCAAATTAAAACCTTGATAACTTTGCCTTCCGGTCATGGAATCGAGCTAGGTTTTTTTTGACGGCTGCAGAATCACTGGCCTCACCCTAGAGAGACTGGATTTGGAGAATTGGAGCACCAGAGATTTTTCTAGAAATTACTTACCATAGGCCACGAAGCAGCGGTTGTTTCGACGAAACGTCGAATATCTGAGGGTCCACAACTGCTTTTCAACAAGGTGGTTAGTATAGTGATGGCACATAGGACGTTAGGGTGGATAGCTTAGACGATGTCGGTGTCAAGTGAGTCGACTAACCGCGCCGTTAAGGTAGGCTGGCGGGCGCGACACTGTGGAATGCAGATGGAGAATTCTGTGCAAATTAAAACCTTGATAACTTTGCCTTCCGGTCATGGAATCGAGCTAGGTTTTTTTTGACGGCTGTAGAATCACGGGCCTCACCCTAGAGAGACTGGATTTGGAGAATTGGACCACCAGAGATTTTTCTAGAAATTACTTACCATAGGCCACGAAGCAGCGGTTGTTTCGACGAAACGTCGAATATCTGAGGGTCCACAACTGCTTTTCAACGAGGTGGTTAGTATAGTGATGGCACATAGGACGTTAGGGTGGATAGCTTAGACGATGTCGGTGTCAAGTGAGTCGACTAACCGCGCCGTTAAGGTAGGCTGGCGGGCGCGACACTGTGGAATGCAGATGGAGAATTCTGTGCAAATTAAAACCTTGATAACTTTGCCTTCCGGTCATGGAATCGAGCTAGGTTTTTTTTGACGGCTGCAGAATCACTGGCCTCACCCTAGAGAGACTGGATTTGGAGAATTGGAGCACCAGAGATTTTTCTAGAAATTACTTACCATAGGCCACGAAGCAGCGGTTGTTTCGACGAAACGTCGAATATCTGAGGGTCCACAACTGCTTTTCAACAAGGTGGTTAGTATAGTGATGGCACATAGGACGTTAGGGTGGATAGCTTAGACGATGTCGGTGTCAAGTGAGTCGACTAACCGCGCCGTTAAGGTAGGCTGGCGGGCGCGACACTGTGGAATGCAGATGGAGAATTCTGTGCAAATTAAAACCTTGATAACTTTGCCTTCCGGTCATGGAATCGAGCTAGGTTTTTTTTGACGGCTGCAGAATCACGGGCCTCACCCTAGAGAGACTGGATTTGGAGAATTGGACCACCAGAGATTTTTCTAGAAATTACTTACCATAGGCCACGAAGCAGCGGTTGTTTCGACGAAACGTCGAATATCTGAGGGTCCACAACTGCTTTTCAACGAGGTGGTTAGTATAGTGATGGCACATAGGACGTTAGGGTGGATAGCTTAGACGATGTCGGTGTCAAGTGAGTCGACTAACCGCGCCGTTAAGGTAGGCTGGCGGGCGCGACACTGTGGAATGCAGATGGAGAATTCTGTGCAAATTAAAACCTTGATAACTTTGCCTTCCGGTCATGGAATCGAGCTAGGTTTTTTTTGACGGCTGTAGAATCACGGGCCTCACCCTAGAGAGACTGGATTTGGAGAATTGGACCACCAGAGATTTTTCTAGAAATTACTTACCATAGGCCACGAAGCAGCGGTTGTTTCGACGAAACGTCGAATATCTGAGGGTCCACAACTGCTTTTCAACGAGGTGGTTAGTATAGTGATGGCACATAGGACGTTAGGGTGGATAGCTTAGACGATGTCGGTGTCAAGTGAGTCGACTAACCGCGCCGTTAAGGTAGGCTGGCGGGCGCGACACTGTGGAATGCAGATGGAGAATTCTGTGCAAATTAAAACCTTGATAACTTTGCCTTCCGGTCATGGAATCGAGCTAGGTTTTTTTTGACGGCTGCAGAATCACTGGCCTCACCCTAGAGAGACTGGATTTGGAGAATTGGAGCACCAGAGATTTTTCTAGAAATTACTTACCATAGGCCACGAAGCAGCGGTTGTTTCGACGAAACGTCGAATATCTGAGGGTCCACAACTGCTTTTCAACAAGGTGGTTAGTATAGTGATGGCACATAGGACGTTAGGGTGGATAGCTTAGACGATGTCGGTGTCAAGTGAGTCGACTAACCGCGCCGTTAAGGTAGGCTGGCGGGCGCGACACTGTGGAATGCAGATGGAGAATTCTGTGCAAATTAAAACCTTGATAACTTTGCCTTCCGGTCATGGAATCGAGCTAGGTTTTTTTTGACGGCTGCAGAATCACGGGCCTCACCCTAGAGAGACTGGATTTGGAGAATTGGACCACCAGAGATTTTTCTAGAAATTACTTACCATAGGCCACGAAGCAGCGGTTGTTTCGACGAAACGTCGAATATCTGAGGGTCCACAACTGCTTTTCAACAAGGTGGTTAGTATAGTGATGGCACATAGGACATTAGGGTGGATAGCTTAGACGATGTCGGTGTCAAGTGAGTCGACTAACCGCGCCGTTAAGGTAGGCTGGCGGGCGCGACACTGTGGAATGCAGATGGAGAATTCTGTGCAAATTAAAACCTTGATAACTTTGCCTTCCGGTCATGGAATCGAGCTAGGTTTTTTTTGACGGCTGCAGAATCACGGGCCTCACCCTAGAGAGACTGGATTTGGAGAATTGGACCACCAGAGATTTTTCTAGAAATTACTTACCATAGGCCACGAAGCAGCGGTTGTTTCGACGAAACGTCGAATATCTGAGGGTCCACAACTGCTTTTCAACGAGGTGGTTAGTATAGTGATGGCACATAGGACGTTAGGGTGGATAGCTTAGACGATGTCGGTGTCAAGTGAGTCGACTAACCGCGCCGTTAAGGTAGGCTGGCGGGCGCGACACTGTGGAATGCAGATGGAGAATTCTGTGCAAATTAAAACCTTGATAACTTTGCCTTCCGGTCATGGAATCGAGCTAGGTTTTTTTTGACGGCTGCAGAATCACGGGCCTCACCCTAGAGAGACTGGATTTGGAGAATTGGACCACCAGAGATTTTTCTAGAAATTACTTACCATAGGCCACGAAGCAGCGGTTGTTTCGACGAAACGTCGAATATCTGAGGGTCCACAACTGCTTTTCAACGAGGTGGTTAGTATAGTGATGGCACATAGGACGTTAGGGTGGATAGCTTAGACGATGTCGGTGTCAAGTGAGTCGACTAACCGCGCCGTTAAGGTAGGCTGGCGGGCGCGACACTGTGGAATGCAGATGGAGAATTCTGTGCAAATTAAAACCTTGATAACTTTGCCTTCCGGTCATGGAATCGAGCTAGGTTTTTTTTGACGGCTGCAGAATCACTGGCCTCACCCTAGAGAGACTGGATTTGGAGAATTGGAGCACCAGAGATTTTTCTAGAAATTACTTACCATAGGCCACGAAGCAGCGGTTGTTTCGACGAAACGTCGAATATCTGAGGGTCCACAACTGCTTTTCAACAAGGTGGTTAGTATAGTGATGGCACATAGGACGTTAGGGTGGATAGCTTAGACGATGTCGGTGTCAAGTGAGTCGACTAACCGCGCCGTTAAGGTAGGCTGGCGGGCGCGACACTGTGGAATGCAGATGGAGAATTCTGTGCAAATTAAAACCTTGATAACTTTGCCTTCCGGTCATGGAATCGAGCTAGGTTTTTTTTGACGGCTGCAGAATCACGGGCCTCACCCTAGAGAGACTGGATTTGGAGAATTGGACCACCAGAGATTTTTCTAGAAATTACTTACCATAGGCCACGAAGCAGCGGTTGTTTCGACGAAACGTCGAATATCTGAGGGTCCACAACTGCTTTTCAACGAGGTGGTTAGTATAGTGATGGCACATAGGACGTTAGGGTGGATAGCTTAGACGATGTCGGTGTCAAGTGAGTCGACTAACCGCGCCGTTAAGGTAGGCTGGCGGGCGCGACACTGTGGAATGCAGATGGAGAATTCTGTGCAAATTAAAACCTTGATAACTTTGCCTTCCGGTCATGGAATCGAGCTAGGTTTTTTTTGACGGCTGCAGAATCACTGGCCTCACCCTAGAGAGACTGGATTTGGAGAATTGGACCACCAGAGATTTTTCTAGAAATTACTTACCATAGGCCACGAAGCAGCGGTTGTTTCGACGAAACGTCGAATATCTGAGGGTCCACAACTGCTTTTCAACGAGGTGGTTAGTATAGTGATGGCACATAGGACGTTAGGGTGGATAGCTTAGACGATGTCGGTGTCAAGTGAGTCGACTAACCGCGCCGTTAAGGTAGGCTGGCGGGCGCGACACTGTGGAATGCAGATGGAGAATTCTGTGCAAATTAAAACCTTGATAACTTTGCCTTCCGGTCATGGAATCGAGCTAGGTTTTTTTTGACGGCTGCAGAATCACGGGCCTCACCCTGGAGAGACTGGATTTGGAGAATTGGACCACCAGAGATTTTTCTAGAAATTACTTACCATAGGCCACGAAGCAGCGGTTGTTTCGACGAAACGTCGAATATCTGAGGGTCCACAACTGCTTTTCAACGAGGTGGTTAGTATAGTGATGGCACATAGGACGTTAGGGTGGATAGCTTAGACGATGTCGGTGTCAAGTGAGTCGACTAACCGCGCCGTTAAGGTAGGCTGGCGGGCGCGACACTGTGGAATGCAGATGGAGAATTCTGTGCAAATTAAAACCTTGATAACTTTGCCTTCCGGTCATGGAATCGAGCTAGGTTTTTTTTGACGGCTGCAGAATCACTGGCCTCACCCTAGAGAGACTGGATTTGGAGAATTGGAGCACCAGAGATTTTTCTAGAAATTACTTACCATAGGCCACGAAGCAGCGGTTGTTTCGACGAAACGTCGAATATCTGAGGGTCCACAACTGCTTTTCAACAAGGTGGTTAGTATAGTGATGGCACATAGGACGTTAGGGTGGATAGCTTAGACGATGTCGGTGTCAAGTGAGTCGACTAACCGCGCCGTTAAGGTAGGCTGGCGGGCGCGACACTGTGGAATGCAGATGGAGAATTCTGTGCAAATTAAAACCTTGATAACTTTGCCTTCCGGTCATGGAATCGAGCTAGGTTTTTTTTGACGGCTGCAGAATCACGGGCCTCACCCTAGAGAGACTGGATTTGGAGAATTGGACCACCAGAGATTTTTCTAGAAATTACTTACCATAGGCCACGAAGCAGCGGTTGTTTCGACGAAACGTCGAATATCTGAGGGTCCACAACTGCTTTTCAACGAGGTGGTTAGTATAGTGATGGCACATAGGACGTTAGGGTGGATAGCTTAGACGATGTCGGTGTCAAGTGAGTCGACTAACCGCGCCGTTAAGGTAGGCTGGCGGGCGCGACACTGTGGAATGCAGATGGAGAATTCTGTGCAAATTAAAACCTTGATAACTTTGCCTTCCGGTCATGGAATCGAGCTAGGTTTTTTTTGACGGCTGCAGAATCACTGGCCTCACCCTAGAGAGACTGGATTTGGAGAATTGGACCACCAGAGATTTTTCTAGAAATTACTTACCATAGGCCACGAAGCAGCGGTTGTTTCGACGAAACGTCGAATATCTGAGGGTCCACAACTGCTTTTCAACGAGGTGGTTAGTATAGTGATGGCACATAGGACGTTAGGGTGGATAGCTTAGACGATGTCGGTGTCAAGTGAGTCGACTAACCGCGCCGTTAAGGTAGGCTGGCGGGCGCGACACTGTGGAATGCAGATGGAGAATTCTGTGCAAATTAAAACCTTGATAACTTTGCCTTCCGGTCATGGAATCGAGCTAGGTTTTTTTTGACGGCTGTAGAATCACGGGCCTCACCATAGAGAGACTGGATTTGGAGAATTGGACCACCAGAGATTTTTCTAGAAATTACTTACCATAGGCCACGAAGCAGCGGTTGTTTCGACGAAACGTCGAATATCTGAGGGTCCACAACTGCTTTTCAACGAGGTGGTTAGTATAGTGATGGCACATAGGACGTTAGGGTGGATAGCTTAGACGATGTCGGTGTCAAGTGAGTCGACTAACCGCGCCGTTAAGGTAGGCTGGCGGGCGCGACACTGTGGAATGCAGATGGAGAATTCTGTGCAAATTAAAACCTTGATAACTTTGCCTTCCGGTCATGGAATCGAGCTAGGTTTTTTTTGACGGCTGCAGAATCACTGGCCTCACCCTAGAGAGACTGGATTTGGAGAATTGGAGCACCAGAGATTTGTCTAGAAATTACTTACCATAGGCCACGAAGCAGCGGTTGTTTCGACGAAACGTCGAATATCTGAGGGTCCACAACTGCTTTTCAACAAGGTGGTTAGTATAGTGATGGCACATAGGACGTTAGGGTGGATAGCTTAGACGATGTCGGTGTCAAGTGAGTCGACTAACCGCGCCGTTAAGGTAGGCTGGCGGGCGCGACACTGTGGAATGCAGATGGAGAATTCTGTGCAAATTAAAACCTTGATAACTTTGCCTTCCGGTCATGGAATCGAGCTAGGTTTTTTTTGACGGCTGCAGAATCACGGGCCTCACCCTAGAGAGACTGGATTTGGAGAATTGGACCACCAGAGATTTTTCTAGAAATTACTTACCATAGGCCACGAAGCAGCGGTTGTTTCGACGAAACGTCGAATATCTGAGGGTCCACAACTGCTTTTCAACGAGGTGGTTAGTATAGTGATGGCACATAGGACGTTAGGGTGGATAGCTTAGACGATGTCGGTGTCAAGTGAGTCGACTAACCGCGCCGTTAAGGTAGGCTGGCGGGCGCGACACTGTGGAATGCAGATGGAGAATTCTGTGCAAATTAAAACCTTGATAACTTTGCCTTCCGGTCATGGAATCGAGCTAGGTTTTTTTTGACGGCTGCAGAATCACTGGCCTCACCCTAGAGAGACTGGATTTGGAGAATTGGACCACCAGAGATTTTTCTAGAAATTACTTACCATAGGCCACGAAGCAGCGGTTGTTTCGACGAAACGTCGAATATCTGAGGGTCCACAACTGCTTTTCAACGAGGTGGTTAGTATAGTGATGGCACATAGGACGTTAGGGTGGATAGCTTAGACGATGTCGGTGTCAAGTGAGTCGACTAACCGCGCCGTTAAGGTAGGCTGGCGGGCGCGACACTGTGGAATGCAGATGGAGAATTCTGTGCAAATTAAAACCTTGATAACTTTGCCTTCCGGTCATGGAATCGAGCTAGGTTTTTTTTGACGGCTGCAGAATCACTGGCCTCACCCTAGAGAGACTGGATTTGGAGAATTGGACCACCAGAGATTTTTCTAGAAATTACTTACCATAGGCCACGAAGCAGCGGTTGTTTCGACGAAACGTCGAATATCTGAGGGTCCACAACTGCTTTTCAACGAGGTGGTTAGTATAGTGATGGCACATAGGACGTTAGGGTGGATAGCTTAGACGATGTCGGTGTCAAGTGCGTCGACTAACCGCGCCGTTAAGGTAGGCTGGCGGGCGCGACACTGTGGAATGCAGATGGAGAATTCTGTGCAAATTAAAACCTTGATAACTTTGCTTTCCGGTCATGTAATCGAGCTAGGTTTCTTTTGACGGCTGCAGAATCACGGGCCTCACCCTAGAGAGACTGGATTTGGAAAGTTGGACCCCCAGAGATTTTTGTAGAAATTACTTACCATAGGCCACGAAGCAGCAGTGGTTTCGACGAAACGTCGAATATCTGAGGGTCCACAACTGCTTTTCAACGAGGTGGTTAGTATAGTGATGGCACATAGGACATTAGGGTGGATAGCTTCGACGATGTCGGTGTCAAGCGCGTCGACTAACCGCGCCGTTAAGGTAGGCTGGCGGGCGCGACAGTGTGGAATGTAGATGGAGAATTCTGTGCAAATTAAAACCTTGATAACTTTGTCTTCCGGTCATGGAATCGAGCTATGTTTTTTTTGACGGCTGCAGAATCACTGGCCTCACCCTAGAGAGACTGGATTTGGAGAATTGGACCACCAGAGATTTTTCTAGAAATTACTTACCATAGGCCACGAAGCAGCGGTTGTTTCGACGAAACGTCGAATATCTGAGGGTCCACAACTGCTTTTCAACGAGGTGGTTAGTATAGTGATGGCACATAGGACGTTAGGGTGGATAGCTTAGACGATGTCGGTGTCAAGTGAGTCGACTAACCGCGCCGTTAAGGTAGGCTGGCGGGCGCGACACTGTGGAATGCAGATGGAGAATTCTGTGCAAATTAAAACCTTGATAACTTTGCCTTCCGGTCATGGAATCGAGCTAGGTTTTTTTTGACGGCTGCAGAATCACTGGCCTCACCCTAGAGAGACTGGATTTGGAGAATTGGACCACCAGAGATTTTTCTAGAAATTACTTACCATAGGCCACGAAGCAGCGGTTGTTTCGACGAAACGTCGAATATCTGAGGGTCCACAACTGCTTTTCAACGAGGTGGTTAGTATAGTGATGGCACATAGGACGTTAGGGTGGATAGCTTAGACGATGTCGGTGTCAAGTGAGTCGACTAACCGCGCCGTTAAGGTAGGCTGGCGGGCGCGACACTGTGGAATGCAGATAGAGAATTCTGTGCAAATTAAAACCTTGATAACTTTGCCTTCCGGTCATGGAATCGAGCTAGGTTTTTTTTGACGGCTGCAGAATCACGGGCCTCACCCTAGAGAGACTGGATTTGGAGAATTGGACCACCAGAGATTTTTCTAGAAATTACTTACCATAGGCCACGAAGCAGCGGTTGTTTCGACGAAACGTCGAATATCTGAGGGTCCACAACTGCTTTTCAACGAGGTGGTTAGTATAGTGATGGCACATAGGACGTTAGGGTGGATAGCTTAGACGATGTCGGTGTCAAGTGAGTCGACTAACCGCGCCGTTAAGGTAGGCTGGCGGGCGCGACACTGTGGAATGCAGATGGAGAATTCTGTGCAAATTAAAACCTTGATAACTTTGCCTTCCGGTCATGGAATCGAGCTAGGTTTTTTTTGACGGCTGCAGAATCACTGGCCTCACCCTAGAGAGACTGGATTTGGAGAATTGGACCACCAGAGATTTTTCTAGAAATTACTTACCATAGGCCACGAAGCAGCGGTTGTTTCGACGAAACGTCGAATATCTGAGGGTCCACAACTGCTTTTCAACGAGGTGGTTAGTATAGTGATGGCACATAGGACGTTAGGGTGGATAGCTTAGACGATGTCGGTGTCAAGTGAGTCGACTAACCGCGCCGTTAAGGTAGGCTGGCGGGCGCGACACTGTGGAATGCAGATGGAGAATTCTGTGCAAATTAAAACCTTGATAACTTTGCCTTCCGGTCATGGAATCGAGCTAGGTTTTTTTTGACGGCTGCAGAATCACTGGCCTCACCCTAGAGAGACTGGATTTGGAGAATTGGACCACCAGAGATTTTTCTAGAAATTACTTACCATAGGCCACGAAGCAGCGGTTGTTTCGACGAAACGTCGAATATCTGAGGGTCCACAACTGCTTTTCAACGAGGTGGTTAGTATAGTGATGGCACATAGGACGTTAGGGTGGATAGCTTAGACGATGTCGGTGTCAAGTGCGTCGACTAACCGCGCCGTTAAGGTAGGCTGGCGGGCGCGACACTGTGGAATGCAGATGGAGAATTCTGTGCAAATTAAAACCTTGATAACTTTGCTTTCCGGTCATGTAATCGAGCTAGGTTTCTTTTGACGGCTGCAGAATCACGGGCCTCACCCTAGAGAGACTGGATTTGGAAAGTTGGACCCCCAGAGATTTTTGTAGAAATTACTTACCATAGGCCACGAAGCAGCAGTGGTTTCGACGAAACGTCGAATATCTGAGGGTCCACAACTGCTTTTCAACGAGGTGGTTAGTATAGTGATGGCACATAGGACATTAGGGTGGATAGCTTCGACGATGTCGGTGTCAAGCGCGTCGACTAACCGCGCCGTTAAGGTAGGCTGGCGGGCGCGACAGTGTGGAATGTAGATGGAGAATTCTGTGCAAATTAAAACCTTGATAACTTTGTCTTCCGGTCATGGAATCGAGCTATGTTTTTTTTGACGGCTGCAGAATCACTGGCCTCACCCTAGAGAGACTGGATTTGGAGAATTGGACCACCAGAGATTTTTCTAGAAATTACTTACCATAGGCCACGAAGCAGCGGTTGTTTCGACGAAACGTCGAATATCTGAGGGTCCACAACTGCTTTTCAACGAGGTGGTTAGTATAGTGATGGCACATAGGACGTTAGGGTGGATAGCTTAGACGATGTCGGTGTCAAGTGAGTCGACTAACCGCGCCGTTAAGGTAGGCTGGCGGGCGCGACACTGTGGAATGCAGATGGAGAATTCTGTGCAAATTAAAACCTTGATAACTTTGCCTTCCGGTCATGGAATCGAGCTAGGTTTTTTTTGACGGCTGCAGAATCACTGGCCTCACCCTAGAGAGACTGGATTTGGAGAATTGGACCACCAGAGATTTTTCTAGAAATTACTTACCATAGGCCACGAAGCAGCGGTTGTTTCGACGAAACGTCGAATATCTGAGGGTCCACAACTGCTTTTCAACGAGGTGGTTAGTATAGTGATGGCACATAGGACGTTAGGGTGGATAGCTTAGACGATGTCGGTGTCAAGTGAGTCGACTAACCGCGCCGTTAAGGTAGGCTGGCGGGCGCGACACTGTGGAATGCAGATGGAGAATTCTATGCAAATTAAAACCTTGATAACTTTGCCTTCCGGTCATGGAATCGAGCTAGGTTTTTTTTGACGGCTGCAGAATCACTGGCCTCACCCTAGAGAGACTGGATTTGGAGAGTTGGACCCCCAGAGATTTTTCTAGAAATTACCTACTATGGGCCACGAAGCAGCGGTTGTTTCGACGAAACGTCGAATATCTGAGGGTCCACAACTGCTTTTCAACGAGGTGGTTAGTATAGTGATGGCACATAGGACGTTAGGGTGGATAGCTTAGACGATGTCGGTGTCAAGTGAGTCGACTAACCGCGCCGTTAAGGTAGGCTGGCGGGCGCGACACTTTGGAATGCAGATGGAGAATTCTCTGCAAATTAAAACCTTGATAACTTTGCCTTCCGGTCATGGAATCGAGCTAGGTTTTTTTTGACGGCTGCAGAATCACTGGCCTCACCGAAGAGAGACTGGATTTGGAGAGTTGGACCCCCAGAGATTTTTCTAGAAATTACCTACTATAGGCCACGAAGCAGCGGTTGTTTCGACGAAACGTCGAATATCTGAGGGTCCACAACTGCTTTTCAACGAGGTGGTTAGTATAGTGATGGCACATAGGACGTTAGGGTGGATAGCTTAGACGATGTCGGTGTCAAGTGAGTCGACTAACCGCGCCGTTAAGGTAGGCTGGCGGGCGCGACACTTTGGAATGCAGATGGAGAATTCTGTGCAAATTAAAACCTTGATAACTTTGCCTTCCGGTCATGGAATCGAGCTAGGTTTTTTTTGACGGCTGCAGAATCACGGGCCTCACCCTAGAGAGACTGGATTTGGAGAGTTGGACCACCAGAGATTTTTCTAGAAATTACTTACCATAGGCCACGAAGCAGCGGTTGTTTCGACGAAACGTCGAATATCTGAGGGTCCACAACTGCTTTTCAACGAGGTGGTTAGTATAGTGATGGCACATAGGACGTTAGGGTGGATAGCTTAGACGATGTCGGTGTCAAGTGAGTCGACTAACCGCGCCGTTAAGGTAGGCTGGCGGGCGCGACACTGTGGAATGCAGATGGAGAATTCTGTGCAAATTAAAACCTTGATAACTTTGCCTTCCGGTCATGGAATCGAGCTAGGTTTTTTTTGACGGCTGCAGAATCACTGGCCTCACCCTAGAGAGACTGGATTTGGAGAATTGGACCACCAGAGATTTTTCTAGAAATTACTTACCATAGGCCACGAAGCAGCGGTTGTTTCGACGAAACGTCGAATATCTGAGGGTCCACAACTGCTTTTCAACGAGGTGGTTAGTATAGTGATGGCACATAGGACGTTAGGGTGGATAGCTTAGACGATGTCGGTGTCAAGTGAGTCGACTAACCGCGCCGTTAAGGTAGGCTGGCGGGCGCGACACTGTGGAATGCAGATGGAGAATTCTGTGCAAATTAAAACCTTGATAACTTTGCTTTCCGGTCATGTAATCGAGCTAGGTTTTTTTTGACGGCTGCAGAATCACGGGCCTCACCCTAGAGAGACTGGATTTGGAAAGTTGGACCCCCAGAGATTTTTGTAGAAATTACTTACCATAGGCCACGAAGCAGCGGTGGTTTCGACGAAACGTCGAATATCTGAGGGTCCACAACTGCTTTTCAACGAGGTGGTTAGTATAGTGATGGCACATAGGACGTTAGGGTGGATAGCTTAGACGATGTCGGTGTCAAGTGAGTCGACTAACCGCGCCGTTAAGGTAGGCTGGCGGGCGCGACACTGTGGAATGCAGATGGAGAATTCTGTGCAAATTAAAACCTTGATAACTTTGCCTTCCGGTCATGGAATCGAGCTAGGTTTTTTTTGACGGCTGCAGAATCACTGGCCTCACCCTAGAGAGACTGGATTTGGAGACTTGGAGCACCAGAGATTTTTCTAGAAATTACTTACCATAGGCCACGAAGCAGCGGTTGTTTCGACGAAACGTCGAATATCTGAGGGTCCACAACTGCTTTTCAACGAGGTGGTTAGTATAGTGATGGCACATAGGACGTTAGGGTGGATAGCTTAGACGATGTCGGTGTCAAGTGAGTCGACTAACCGCGCCGTTAAGGTAGGCTGGCGGGCGCGACACTGTGGAATGCAGATGGAGAATTCTATGCAAATTAAAACCTTGATAACTTTGCCTTCCGGTCATGGAATCGAGCTAGGTTTTTTTTGACGGCTGCAGAATCACTGGCCTCACCCTAGAGAGACTGGATTTGGAGAGTTGGACCCCCAGAGATTTTTCTAGAAATTACCTACTATAGGCCACGAAGCAGCGGTTGTTTCGACGAAACGTCGAATATCTGAGGGTCCACAACTGCTTTTCAACGAGGTGGTTAGTATAGTGATGGCACATAGGACGTTAGGGTGGATAGCTTAGACGATGTCGGTGTCAAGTGAGTCGACTAACCGCGCCGTTAAGGTAGGCTGGCGGGCGCGACACTGTGGAATGCAGATGGAGAATTCTGTGCAAATTAAAACCTTGATAACTTTGCTTTCCGGTCATGTAATCGAGCTAGGTTTTTTTTGACGGCTGCAGAATCACGGGCCTCACCCTAGAGAGACTGGATTTGGAAAGTTGGACCCCCAGAGATTTTTGTAGAAATTACTTACCATAGGCCACGAAGCAGCGGTGGTTTCGACGAAACGTCGAATATCTGAGGGTCCACAACTGCTTTTCAACGAGGTGGTTAGTATAGTGATGGCACATAGGACGTTAGGGTGGATAGCTTAGACGATGTCGGTGTCAAGTGAGTCGACTAACCGCGCCGTTAAGGTAGGCTGGCGGGCGCGACACTGTGGAATGCAGATGGAGAATTCTGTGCAAATTAAAACCTTGATAACTTTGCCTTCCGGTCATGGAATCGAGCTAGGTTTTTTTTGACGGCTGCAGAATCACTGGCCTCACCCTAGAGAGACTGGATTTGGAGACTTGGAGCACCAGAGATTTTTCTAGAAATTACTTACCATAGGCCACGAAGCAGCGGTTGTTTCGACGAAACGTCGAATATCTGAGGGTCCACAACTGCTTTTCAACGAGGTGGTTAGTATAGTGATGGCACATAGGACGTTAGGGTGGATAGCTTAGACGATGTCGGTGTCAAGTGAGTCGACTAACCGCGCCGTTAAGGTAGGCTGGCGGGCGCGACACTGTGGAATGCAGATGGAGAATTCTATGCAAATTAAAACCTTGATAACTTTGCCTTCCGGTCATGGAATCGAGCTAGGTTTTTTTTGACGGCTGCAGAATCACTGGCCTCACCCTAGAGAGACTGGATTTGGAGAGTTGGACCCCCAGAGATTTTTCTAGAAATTACCTACTATAGGCCACGAAGCAGCGGTTGTTTCGACGAAACGTCGAATATCTGAGGGTCCACAACTGCTTTTCAACGAGGTGGTTAGTATAGTGATGGCACATAGGACGTTAGGGTGGATAGCTTAGACGATGTCGGTGTCAAGTGAGTCGACTAACCGCGCCGTTAAGGTAGGCTGGCGGGCGCGACACTTTGGAATGCAGATGGAGAATTCTGTGCAAATTAAAACCTTGATAACTTTGCCTTCCGGTCATGGAATCGAGCTAGGTTTTTTTTGACGGCTGCAGAATCACTGGCCTCACCGAAGAGAGACTGGATTTGGAGAGTTGGACCCCCAGAGATTTTTCTAGAAATTACCTACTATAGGCCACGAAGCAGCGGTTGTTTCGACGAAACGTCGAATATCTGAGGGTCCACAACTGCTTTTCAACGAGGTGGTTAGTATAGTGATGGCACATAGGACGTTAGGGTGGATAGCTTAGACGATGTCGGTGTCAAGTGAGTCGACTAACCGCGCCGTTAAGGTAGGCTGGCGGGCGCGACACTTTGGAATGCAGATGGAGAATTCTGTGCAAATTAAAACCTTGATAACTTTGCCTTCCGGTCATGGAATCGAGCTAGGTTTTTTTTGACGGCTGCAGAATCACGGGCCTCACCCTAGAGAGACTGGATTTGGAGAGTTGGACCACCAGAGATTTTTCTAGAAATTACTTACCATAGGCCACGAAGCAGCGGTTGTTTCGACGAAACGTCGAATATCTGAGGGTCCACAACTGCTTTTCAACGAGGTGGTTAGTATAGTGATGGCACATAGGACGTTAGGGTGGATAGCTTAGACGATGTCGGTGTCAAGTGAGTCGACTAACCGCGCCGTTAAGGTAGGCTGGCGGGCGCGACACTGTGGAATGCAGATGGAGAATTCTGTGCAAATTAAAACCTTGATAACTTTGCCTTCCGGTCATGGAATCGAGCTAGGTTTTTTTTGACGGCTGCAGAATCACTGGCCTCACCCTAGAGAGACTGGATTTGGAGAATTGGACCACCAGAGATTTTTCTAGAAATTACTTACCATAGGCCACGAAGCAGCGGTTGTTTCGACGAAACGTCGAATATCTGAGGGTCCACAACTGCTTTTCAACGAGGTGGTTAGTATAGTGATGGCACATAGGACGTTAGGGTGGATAGCTTAGACGATGTCGGTGTCAAGTGAGTCGACTAACCGCGCCGTTAAGGTAGGCTGGCGGGCGCGACACTTTGGAATGCAGATGGAGAATTCTGTGCAAATTAAAACCTTGATAACTTTGCCTTCCGGTCATGGAATCGAGCTAGGTTTTTTTTGACGGCTGCAGAATCACGGGCCTCACCCTAGAGAGACTGGATTTGGAGAGTTGGACCACCAGAGATTTTTCTAGAAATTACTTACCATAGGCCACGAAGCAGCGGTTGTTTCGACGAAACGTCGAATATCTGAGGGTCCACAACTGCTTTTCAACGAGGTGGTTAGTATAGTGATGGCACATAGGACGTTAGGGTGGATAGCTTAGACGATGTCGGTGTCAAGTGAGTCGACTAACCGCGCCGTTAAGGTAGGCTGGCGGGCGCGACACTGTGGAATGCAGATGGAGAATTCTGTGCAAATTAAAACCTTGATAACTTTGCCTTCCGGTCATGGAATCGAGCTAGGTTTTTTTTGACGGCTGCAGAATCACTGGCCTCACCCTAGAGAGACTGGATTTGGAGAATTGGACCACCAGAGATTTTTCTAGAAATTACTTACCATAGGCCACGAAGCAGCGGTTGTTTCGACGAAACGTCGAATATCTGAGGGTCCACAACTGCTTTTCAACGAGGTGGTTAGTATAGTGATGGCACATAGGACGTTAGGGTGGATAGCTTAGACGATGTCGGTGTCAAGTGAGTCGACTAACCGCGCCGTTAAGGTAGGCTGGCGGGCGCGACACTGTGGAATGCAGATGGAGAATTCTGTGCAAATTAAAACCTTGATAACTTTGCTTTCCGGTCATGTAATCGAGCTAGGTTTTTTTTGACGGCTGCAGAATCACTGGCCTCACCCTAGAGAGACTGGATTTGGAAAGTTGGACCCCCAGAGATTTTTGTAGAAATTACTTACCATAGGCCACGAAGCAGCAGTGGTTTCGACGAAACGTCGAATATCTGAGGGTCCACAACTGCTTTTCAACGAGGTGGTTAGTATAGTGATGGCACATAGGACATTAGGGTGGATAGCTTCGACGATGTCGGTGTCAAGCGCGTCGACTAACCGCGCCGTTAAGGTAGGCTGGCGGGCGCGACAGTGTGGAATGTAGATGGAGAATTCTGTGCAAATTAAAACCTTGATAACTTTGCCTTCCGGTCATGGAATCGAGCTAGGTTTTTTTTGACGGCTGCAGAATCACGGGCCTCACCCTAGAGAGACTGGATTTGGAGAGTTGGACCCCCAGAGATTTTTCTAGAAATTACCTACTATAGGCCACGAAGCAGCGGTTGTTTCGACGAAACGTCGAATATCTGAGGGTCCACAACTGCTTTTCAACGAGGTGGTTAGTATAGTGATGGCACATAGGACGTTAGGGTGGATAGCTTAGACGATGTCGGTGTCAAGTGAGTCGACTAACCGCGCCGTTAAGGTAGGCTGGCGGGCGCGACACTTTGGAATGCAGATGGAGAATTCTGTGCAAATTAAAACCTTGATAACTTTGCCTTCCGGTCATGGAATCGAGCTAGGTTTTTTTTGACGGCTGCAGAATCACTGGCCTCACCGAAGAGAGACTGGATTTGGAGAGTTGGACCCCCAGAGATTTTTCTAGAAATTACCTACTATAGGCCACGAAGCAGCGGTTGTTTCGACGAAACGTCGAATATCTGAGGGTCCACAACTGCTTTTCAACGAGGTGGTTAGTATAGTGATGGCACATAGGACGTTAGGGTGGATAGCTTAGACGATGTCGGTGTCAAGTGAGTCGACTAACCGCGCCGTTAAGGTAGGCTGGCGGGCGCGACACTTTGGAATGCAGATGGAGAATTCTGTGCAAATTAAAACCTTGATAACTTTGCCTTCCGGTCATGGAATCGAGCTAGGTTTTTTTTGACGGCTGCAGAATCACGGGCCTCACCCTAGAGAGACTGGATTTGGAGAGTTGGACCCCCAGAGATTTTTCTAGAAATTACCTACTATAGGCCACGAAGCAGCGGTTGTTTCGACGAAACGTCGAATATCTGAGGGTCCACAACTGCTTTTCAACGAGGTGGTTAGTATAGTGATGGCACATAGGACGTTAGGGTGGATAGCTTAGACGATGTCGGTGTCAAGTGAGTCGACTAACCGCGCCGTTAAGGTAGGCTGGCGGGCGCGACACTTTGGAATGCAGATGGAGAATTCTGTGCAAATTAAAACCTTGATAACTTTGCCTTCCGGTCATGGAATCGAGCTATGTTTTTTTTGACGGCTGCAGAATCACTGGCCTCACCGAAGAGAGACTGGATTTGGAGACTTGGACCCCCAGAGATTTTTCTAGAAATTACCTACTATAGGCCACGAAGCAGCGGTTGTTTCGACGAAACGTCGAATATCTGAGGGTCCACAACTGCTTTTCAACGAGGTGGTTAGTATAGTGATGGCACATAGGACGTTAGGGTGGATAGCTTAGACGATGTCGGTGTCAAGTGAGTCGACTAACCGCGCCGTTAAGGTAGGCTGGCGGGCGCGACACTTTGGAATGCAGATGGAGAATTCTGTGCAAATTAAAACCTTGATAACTTTGCCTTCCGGTCATGGAATCGAGCTAGGTTTTTTTTGACGGCTGCAGAATCACGGGCCTCACCCTAGAGAGACTGGATTTGGAGAGTTGGACCCCCAGAGATTTTTCTAGAAATTACCTACTATAGGCCACGAAGCAGCGGTTGTTTCGACGAAACGTCGAATATCTGAGGGTCCACAACTGCTTTTCAACGAGGTGGTTAGTATAGTGATGGCACATAGGACGTTAGGGTGGATAGCTTAGACGATGTCGGTGTCAAGTGAGTCGACTAACCGCGCCGTTAAGGTAGGCTGGCGGGCGCGACACTTTGGAATGCAGATGGAGAATTCTGTGCAAATTAAAACCTTGATAACTTTGCCTTCCGGTCATGGAATCGAGCTAGGTTTTTTTTGACGGCTGCAGAATCACGGGCCTCACCCTAGAGAGACTGGATTTGGAGAGTTGGACCCCCAGAGATTTTTCTAGAAATTACCTACTATAGGCCACGAAGCAGCGGTTGTTTCGACGAAACGTCGAATATCTGAGGGTCCACAACTGCTTTTCAACGAGGTGGTTAGTATAGTGATGGCACATAGGACGTTAGGGTGGATAGCTTAGACGATGTCGGTGTCAAGTGAGTCGACTAACCGCGCCGTTAAGGTAGGCTGGCGGGCGCGACACTTTGGAATGCAGATGGAGAATTCTGTGCAAATTAAAACCTTGATAACTTTGCCTTCCGGTCATGGAATCGAGCTAGGTTTTTTTTGACGGCTGCAGAATCACTGGCCTCACCGAAGAGAGACTGGATTTGGAGACTTGGACCCCCAGAGATTTTTCTAGAAATTACCTACTATAGGCCACGAAGCAGCGGTTGTTTCGACGAAACGTCGAATATCTGAGGGTCCACAACTGCTTTTCAACGAGGTGGTTAGTATAGTGATGGCACATA
The DNA here is from genome assembly GCF_034140825.1 of Oryza sativa Japonica Group. NCBI lineage: Eukaryota > Viridiplantae > Streptophyta > Magnoliopsida > Poales > Poaceae > Oryza > Oryza sativa. The sequence goes on from NC_089039.1 coordinate 30,220,926, forward strand.
GGACGTTAGGGTGGATAGCTTAGACGATGTCGGTGTCAAGTGAGTCGACTAACCGCGCCGTTAAGGTAGGCTGGCGGGCGCGACACTTTGGAATGCAGATGGAGAATTCTGTGCAAATTAAAACCTTGATAACTTTGCCTTCCGGTCATGGAATCGAGCTAGGTTTTTTTTGACGGCTGCAGAATCACGGGCCTCACCCTAGAGAGACTGGATTTGGAGAGTTGGACCCCCAGAGATTTTTCTAGAAATTACCTACTATAGGCCACGAAGCAGCGGTTGTTTCGACGAAACGTCGAATATCTGAGGGTCCACAACTGCTTTTCAACGAGGTGGTTAGTATAGTGATGGCACATAGGACGTTAGGGTGGATAGCTTAGACGATGTCGGTGTCAAGTGAGTCGACTAACCGCGCCGTTAAGGTAGGCTGGCGGGCGCGACACTTTGGAATGCAGATGGAGAATTCTGTGCAAATTAAAACCTTGATAACTTTGCCTTCCGGTCATGGAATCGAGCTAGGTTTTTTTTGACGGCTGCAGAATCACTGGCCTCACCGAAGAGAGACTGGATTTGGAGAGTTGGACCCCCAGAGATTTTTCTAGAAATTACCTACTATAGGCCACGAAGCAGCGGTTGTTTCGACGAAACGTCGAATATCTGAGGGTCCACAACTGCTTTTCAACGAGGTGGTTAGTATAGTGATGGCACATAGGACGTTAGGGTGGATAGCTTAGACGATGTCGGTGTCAAGTGAGTCGACTAACCGCGCCGTTAAGGTAGGCTGGCGGGCGCGACACTTTGGAATGCAGATGGAGAATTCTGTGCAAATTAAAACCTTGATAACTTTGCCTTCCGGTCATGGAATCGAGCTAGGTTTTTTTTGACGGCTGCAGAATCACGGGCCTCACCCTAGAGAGACTGGATTTGGAGAGTTGGACCCCCAGAGATTTTTCTAGAAATTACCTACTATAGGCCACGAAGCAGCGGTTGTTTCGACGAAACGTCGAATATCTGAGGGTCCACAACTGCTTTTCAACGAGGTGGTTAGTATAGTGATGGCACATAGGACGTTAGGGTGGATAGCTTAGACGATGTCGGTGTCAAGTGAGTCGACTAACCGCGCCGTTAAGGTAGGCTGGCGGGCGCGACACTGTGGAATGCAGATGGAGAATTCTGTGCAAATTAAAACCTTGATAACTTTGCTTTCCGGTCATGTAATCGAGCTAGGTTTTTTTTGACGGCTGCAGAATCACGGGCCTCACCCTAGAGAGACTGGATTTGGAAAGTTGGACCCCCAGAGATTTTTGTAGAAATTACTTACCATAGGCGACGAAGCAGCGGTGGTTTCGACGAAACGTCGAATATCTGAGGGTCCACAACTGCTTTTCAACGAGGTGCTTAGTATAGTGATGGCACATAGGACGTTAGGGTGGATAGCTTAGACGATGTCGGTGTCAAGTGAGTCGACTAACCGCGCCGTTAAGGTAGGCTGGCGGGCGCGACACTGTGGAATGCAGATGGAGAATTCTGTGCAAATTAAAACCTTGATAACTTTGCCTTCCGGTCATGGAATCGAGCTAGGTTTTTTTTGACGGCTGCAGAATCACTGGCCTCACCCTAGAGAGACTGGATTTGGAGAGTTGGACCCCCAGAGATTTTTCTAGAAATTACTTACCATAGGCCACGAAGCAGCGGTTGTTTCGACGAAACGTCGAATATCTGAGGGTCCACAACTGCTTTTCAACGAGGTGGTTAGTATAGTGATGGCACATAGGACGTTAGGGTGGATAGCTTAGACGATGTCGGTGTCAAGTGAGTCGACTAACCGCGCCGTTAAGGTAGGCTGGCGGGCGCGACACTTTGGAATGCAGATGGAGAATTCTGTGCAAATTAAAACCTTGATAACTTTGCCTTCCGGTCATGGAATCGAGCTAGGTTTTTTTTGACGGCTGCAGAATCACGGGCCTCACCCTAGAGAGACTGGATTTGGAGAGTTGGACCCCCAGAGATTTTTCTAGAAATTACCTACTATAGGCCACGAAGCAGCGGTTGTTTCGACGAAACGTCGAATATCTGAGGGTCCACAACTGCTTTTCAACGAGGTGGTTAGTATAGTGATGGCACATAGGACGTTAGGGTGGATAGCTTAGACGATGTCGGTGTCAAGTGAGTCGACTAACCGCGCCGTTAAGGTAGGCTGGCGGGCGCGACACTGTGGAATGCAGATGGAGAATTCTGTGCAAATTAAAACCTTGATAACTTTGCTTTCCGGTCATGTAATCGAGCTAGGTTTTTTTTGACGGCTGCAGAATCACGGGCCTCACCCTAGAGAGACTGGATTTGGAAAGTTGGACCCCCAGAGATTTTTGTAGAAATTACTTACCATAGGCGACGAAGCAGCGGTGGTTTCGACGAAACGTCGAATATCTGAGGGTCCACAACTGCTTTTCAACGAGGTGGTTAGTATAGTGATGGCACATAGGACGTTAGGGTGGATAGCTTAGACGATGTCGGTGTCAAGTGAGTCGACTAACCGCGCCGTTAAGGTAGGCTGGCGGGCGCGACACTGTGGAATGCAGATGGAGAATTCTGTGCAAATTAAAACCTTGATAACTTTGCCTTCCGGTCATGGAATCGAGCTAGGTTTTTTTTGACGGCTGCAGAATCACTGGCCTCACCCTAGAGAGACTGGATTTGGAGAGTTGGACCCCCAGAGATTTTTCTAGAAATTACTTACCATAGGCCACGAAGCAGCGGTTGTTTCGACGAAACGTCGAATATCTGAGGGTCCACAACTGCTTTTCAACGAGGTGGTTAGTATAGTGATGGCACATAGGACGTTAGGGTGGATAGCTTAGACGATGTCGGTGTCAAGTGAGTCGACTAACCGCGCCGTTAAGGTAGGCTGGCGGGCGCGACACTTTGGAATGCAGATGGAGAATTCTGTGCAAATTAAAACCTTGATAACTTTGCCTTCCGGTCATGGAATCGAGCTAGGTTTTTTTTGACGGCTGCAGAATCACTGGCCTCACCGAAGAGAGACTGGATTTGGAGAGTTGGACCCCCAGAGATTTTTCTAGAAATTACCTACTATAGGCCACGAAGCAGCGGTTGTTTCGACGAAACGTCGAATATCTGAGGGTCCACAACTGCTTTTCAACGAGGTGGTTAGTATAGTGATGGCACATAGGACGTTAGGGTGGATAGCTTAGACGATGTCGGTGTCAAGTGAGTCGACTAACCGCGCCGTTAAGGTAGGCTGGCGGGCGCGACACTTTGGAATGCAGATGGAGAATTCTGTGCAAATTAAAACCTTGATAACTTTGCCTTCCGGTCATGGAATCGAGCTAGGTTTTTTTTGACGGCTGCAGAATCACGGGCCTCACCCTAGAGAGACTGGATTTGGAGAATTGGACCACCAGAGATTTTTCTAGAAATTACTTACCATAGGCCACGAAGCAGCGGTTGTTTCGACGAAACGTCGAATATCTGAGGGTCCACAACTGCTTTTCAACGAGGTGGTTAGTATAGTGATGGCACATAGGACGTTAGGGTGAATAGCTTAGACGATGTCGGTGTCAAGTGAGTCGACTAACCGCGCCGTTAAGGTAGGCTGGCGGGCGCGACACTGTGGAATGCAGATGGAGAATTCTGTGCAAATTAAAACCTTGATAACTTTGCCTTCCGGTCATGGAATCGAGCTAGGTTTTTTTTGACGGCTGCAGAATCACTGGCCTCACCCTAGAGAGACTGGATTTGGAGAGTTGGACCCCCAGAGATTTTTCTAGAAATTACTTACCATAGGCCACGAAGCAGCGGTTGTTTCGACGAAACGTCGAATATCTGAGGGTCCACAACTGCTTTTCAACGAGGTGGTTAGTATAGTGATGGCACATAGGACGTTAGGGTGGATAGCTTAGACGATGTCGGTGTCAAGTGAGTCGACTAACCGCGCCGTTAAGGTAGGCTGGCGGGCGCGACACTTTGGAATGCAGATGGAGAATTCTGTGCAAATTAAAACCTTGATAACTTTGCCTTCCGGTCATGGAATCGAGCTAGGTTTTTTTTGACGGCTGCAGAATCACGGGCCTCACCCTAGAGAGACTGGATTTGGAGAGTTGGACCACCAGAGATTTTTCTAGAAATTACTTACCATAGGCCACGAAGCAGCGGTTGTTTCGACGAAACGTCGAATATCTGAGGGTCCACAACTGCTTTTCAACGAGGTGGTTAGTATAGTGATGGCACATAGGACGTTAGGGTGGATAGCTTAGACGATGTCGGTGTCAAGTGAGTCGACTAACCGCGCCGTTAAGGTAGGCTGGCGGGCGCGACACTTTGGAATGCAGATGGAGAATTCTGTGCAAATTAAAACCTTGATAACTTTGCCTTCCGGTCATGGAATCGAGCTAGGTTTTTTTTGACGGCTGCAGAATCACTGGCCTCACCGAAGAGAGACTGGATTTGGAGAGTTGGACCCCCAGAGATTTTTCTAGAAATTACCTACTATAGGCCACGAAGCAGCGGTTGTTTCGACGAAACGTCGAATATCTGAGGGTCCACAACTGCTTTTCAACGAGGTGGTTAGTATAGTGATGGCACATAGGACGTTAGGGTGGATAGCTTAGACGATGTCGGTGTCAAGTGAGTCGACTAACCGCGCCGTTAAGGTAGGCTGGCGGGCGCGACACTTTGGAATGCAGATGGAGAATTCTGTGCAAATTAAAACCTTGATAACTTTGCCTTCCGGTCATGGAATCGAGCTAGGTTTTTTTTGACGGCTGCAGAATCACTGGCCTCACCGAAGAGAGACTGGATTTGGAGAGTTGGACCCCCAGAGATTTTTCTAGAAATTACCTACTATAGGCCACGAAGCAGCGGTTGTTTCGACGAAACGTCGAATATCTGAGGGTCCACAACTGCTTTTCAACGAGGTGGTTAGTATAGTGATGGCACATAGGACGTTAGGGTGGATAGCTTAGACGATGTCGGTGTCAAGTGAGTCGACTAACCGCGCCGTTAAGGTAGGCTGGCGGGCGCGACACTTTGGAATGCAGATGGAGAATTCTGTGCAAATTAAAACCTTGATAACTTTGCCTTCCGGTCATGGAATCGAGCTAGGTTTTTTTTGACGGCTGCAGAATCACGGGCCTCACCCTAGAGAGACTGGATTTGGAGAGTTGGACCCCCAGAGATTTTTCTAGAAATTACCTACTATAGGCCACGAAGCAGCGGTTGTTTCGACGAAACGTCGAATATCTGAGGGTCCACAACTGCTTTTCAACGAGGTGGTTAGTATAGTGATGGCACATAGGACGTTAGGGTGGATAGCTTAGACGATGTCGGTGTCAAGTGAGTCGACTAACCGCGCCGTTAAGGTAGGCTGGCGGGCGCGACACTTTGGAATGCAGATGGAGAATTCTGTGCAAATTAAAACCTTGATAACTTTGCCTTCCGGTCATGGAATCGAGCTAGGTTTTTTTTGACGGCTGCAGAATCACGGGCCTCACCCTAGAGAGACTGGATTTGGAGAGTTGGACCACCAGAGATTTTTCTAGAAATTACCTACTATAGGCCACGAAGCAGCGGTTGTTTCGACGAAACGTCGAATATCTGAGGGTCCACAACTGCTTTTCAACGAGGTGGTTAGTATAGTGATGGCACATAGGACGTTAGGGTGGATAGCTTAGACGATGTCGGTGTCAAGTGAGTCGACTAACCGCGCCGTTAAGGTAGGCTGGCGGGCGCGACACTTTGGAATGCAGATGGAGAATTCTGTGCAAATTAAAACCTTGATAACTTTGCCTTCCGGTCATGGAATCGAGCTAGGTTTTTTTTGACGGCTGCAGAATCACTGGCCTCACCGAAGAGAGACTGGATTTGGAGAGTTGGACCCCCAGAGATTTTTCTAGAAATTACCTACTATAGGCCACGAAGCAGCGGTTGTTTCGACGAAACGTCGAATATCTGAGGGTCCACAACTGCTTTTCAACGAGGTGGTTAGTATAGTGATGGCACATAGGACGTTAGGGTGGATAGCTTAGACGATGTCGGTGTCAAGTGAGTCGACTAACCGCGCCGTTAAGGTAGGCTGGCGGGCGCGACACTTTGGAATGCAGATGGAGAATTCTGTGCAAATTAAAACCTTGATAACTTTGCCTTCCGGTCATGGAATCGAGCTAGGTTTTTTTTGACGGCTGCAGAATCACGGGCCTCACCCTAGAGAGACTGGATTTGGAGAGTTGGACCCCCAGAGATTTTTCTAGAAATTACCTACTATAGGCCACGAAGCAGCGGTTGTTTCGACGAAACGTCGAATATCTGAGGGTCCACAACTGCTTTTCAACGAGGTGGTTAGTATAGTGATGGCACATAGGACGTTAGGGTGGATAGCTTAGACGATGTCGGTGTCAAGTGAGTCGACTAACCGCGCCGTTAAGGTAGGCTGGCGGGCGCGACACTTTGGAATGCAGATGGAGAATTCTGTGCAAATTAAAACCTTGATAACTTTGCCTTCCGGTCATGGAATCGAGCTAGGTTTTTTTTGACGGCTGCAGAATCACTGGCCTCACCCTAGAGAGACTGGATTTGGAGAGTTGGACCCCCAGAGATTTTTCTAGAAATTACTTACCATAGGCCACGAAGCAGCGGTTGTTTCGACGAAACGTCGAATATCTGAGGGTCCACAACTGCTTTTCAACGAGGTGGTTAGTATAGTGATGGCACATAGGACGTTAGGGTGAATAGCTTAGACGATGTCGGTGTCAAGTGAGTCGACTAACCGCGCCGTTAAGGTAGGCTGGCGGGCGCGACACTGTGGAATGCAGATGGAGAATTCTGTGCAAATTAAAACCTTGATAACTTTGCCTTCCGGTCATGGAATCGAGCTAGGTTTTTTTTGACGGCTGCAGAATCACTGGCCTCACCCTAGAGAGACTGGATTTGGAGAATTGGACCCCCAGAGATTTTTCTAGAAATTACTTACCATAGGCCACGAAGCAGCGGTTGTTTCGACGAAACGTCGAATATCTGAGGGTCCACAACTGCTTTTCAACGAGGTGGTTAGTATAGTGATGGCACATAGGACGTTAGGGTGGATAGCTTAGACGATGTCGGTGTCAAGTGAGTCGACTAACCGCGCCGTTAAGGTAGGCTGGCGGGCGCGACACTGTGGAATGCAGATGGAGAATTCTGTGCAAATTAAAACCTTGATAACTTTGCCTTCCGGTCATGGAATCGAGCTAGGTTTTTTTTGACGGCTGCAGAATCACGGGCCTCACCCTAGAGAGACTGGATTTGGAGAGTTGGACCCCCAGAGATTTTTCTAGAAATTACCTACTATAGGCCACGAAGCAGCGGTTGTTTCGACGAAACGTCGAATATCTGAGGGTCCACAACTGCTTTTCAACGAGGTGGTTAGTATAGTGATGGCACATAGGACGTTAGGGTGGATAGCTTAGACGATGTCGGTGTCAAGTGAGTCGACTAACCGCGCCGTTAAGGTAGGCTGGCGGGCGCGACACTTTGGAATGCAGATGGAGAATTCTGTGCAAATTAAAACCTTGATAACTTTGCCTTCCGGTCATGGAATCGAGCTAGGTTTTTTTTGACGGCTGCAGAATCACGGGCCTCACCGAAGAGAGACTGGATTTGGAGAGTTGGACCCCCAGAGATTTTTCTAGAAATTACCTACTATAGGCCACGAAGCAGCGGTTGTTTCGACGAAACGTCGAATATCTGAGGGTCCACAACTGCTTTTCAACGAGGTGGTTAGTATAGTGATGGCACATAGGACGTTAGGGTGGATAGCTTAGACGATGTCGGTGTCAAGTGAGTCGACTAACCGCGCCGTTAAGGTAGGCTGGCGGGCGCGACACTTTGGAATGCAGATGGAGAATTCTGTGCAAATTAAAACCTTGATAACTTTGCCTTCCGGTCATGGAATCGAGCTAGGTTTTTTTTGACGGCTGCAGAATCACTGGCCTCACCCTAGAGAGACTGGATTTGGAGAATTGGACCACCAGAGATTTTTCTAGAAATTACTTACCATAGGCCACGAAGCAGCGGTTGTTTCGACGAAACGTCGAATATCTGAGGGTCCACAACTGCTTTTCAACGAGGTGGTTAGTATAGTGATGGCACATAGGACGTTAGGGTGGATAGCTTAGACGATGTCGGTGTCAAGTGAGTCGACTAACCGCGCCGTTAAGGTAGGCTGGCGGGCGCGACACTGTGGAATGCAGATGGAGAATTCTGTGCAAATTAAAACCTTGATAACTTTGCCTTCCGGTCATGGAATCGAGCTAGGTTTTTTTTGACGGCTGCAGAATCACTGGCCTCACCCTAGAGAGACTGGATTTGGAGAGTTGGACCCCCAGAGATTTTTCTAGAAATTACCTACTATAGGCCACGAAGCAGCGGTTGTTTCGACGAAACGTCGAATATCTGAGGGTCCACAACTGCTTTTCAACGAGGTGGTTAGTATAGTGATGGCACATAGGACGTTAGGGTGGATAGCTTAGACGATGTCGGTGTCAAGTGAGTCGACTAACCGCGCCGTTAAGGTAGGCTGGCGGGCGCGACACTTTGGAATGCAGATGGAGAATTCTGTGCAAATTAAAACCTTGATAACTTTGCCTTCCGGTCATGGAATCGAGCTAGGTTTTTTTTGACGGCTGCAGAATCACTGGCCTCACCCTAGAGAGACTGGATTTGGAGAATTGGACCACCAGAGATTTTTCTAGAAATTACTTACCATAGGCCACGAAGCAGCGGTTGTTTCGACGAAACGTCGAATATCTGAGGGTCCACAACTGCTTTTCAACGAGGTGGTTAGTATAGTGATGGCACATAGGACGTTAGGGTGGATAGCTTAGACGATGTCGGTGTCAAGTGAGTCGACTAACCGCGCCGTTAAGGTAGGCTGGCGGGCGCGACACTGTGGAATGCAGATGGAGAATTCTGTGCAAATTAAAACCTTGATAACTTTGCCTTCCGGTCATGGAATCGAGCTAGGTTTTTTTTGACGGCTGCAGAATCACTGGCCTCACCCTAGAGAGACTGGATTTGGAGAGTTGGACCCCCAGAGATTTTTCTAGAAATTACCTACTATAGGCCACGAAGCAGCGGTTGTTTCGACGAAACGTCGAATATCTGAGGGTCCACAACTGCTTTTCAACGAGGTGGTTAGTATAGTGATGGCACATAGGACGTTAGGGTGGATAGCTTAGACGATGTCGGTGTCAAGTGAGTCGACTAACCGCGCCGTTAAGGTAGGCTGGCGGGCGCGACACTGTGGAATGCAGATGGAGAATTCTGTGCAAATTAAAACCTTGATAACTTTGCCTTCCGGTCATGGAATCGAGCTAGGTTTTTTTTGACGGCTGCAGAATCACTGGCCTCACCCTAGAGAGACTGGATTTGGAGAGTTGGACCCCCAGAGATTTTTCTAGAAATTACCTACTATAGGCCACGAAGCAGCGGTTGTTTCGACGAAACGTCGAATATCTGAGGGTCCACAACTGCTTTTCAACGAGGTGGTTAGTATAGTGATGGCACATAGGACGTTAGGGTGGATAGCTTAGACGATGTCGGTGTCAAGTGAGTCGACTAACCGCGCCGTTAAGGTAGGCTGGCGGGCGCGACACTTTGGAATGCAGATGGAGAATTCTGTGCAAATTAAAACCTTGATAACTTTGCCTTCCGGTCATGGAATCGAGCTAGGTTTTTTTTGACGGCTGCAGAATCACTGGCCTCACCCTAGAGAGACTGGATTTGGAGAGTTGGACCCCCAGAGATTTTTCTAGAAATTACCTACTATAGGCCACGAAGCAGCGGTTGTTTCGACGAAACGTCGAATATCTGAGGGTCCACAACTGCTTTTCAACGAGGTGGTTAGTATAGTGATGGCACATAGGACGTTAGGGTGGATAGCTTAGACGATGTCGGTGTCAAGTGAGTCGACTAACCGCGCCGTTAAGGTAGGCTGGCGGGCGCGACACTTTGGAATGCAGATGGAGAATTCTGTGCAAATTAAAACCTTGATAACTTTGCCTTCCGGTCATGGAATCGAGCTAGGTTTTTTTTGACGGCTGCAGAATCACTGGCCTCACCGAAGAGAGACTGGATTTGGAGAGTTGGACCCCCAGAGATTTTTCTAGAAATTACCTACTATAGGCCACGAAGCAGCGGTTGTTTCGACGAAACGTCGAATATCTGAGGGTCCACAACTGCTTTTCAACGAGGTGGTTAGTATAGTGATGGCACATAGGACGTTAGGGTGGATAGCTTAGACGATGTCGGTGTCAAGTGAGTCGACTAACCGCGCCGTTAAGGTAGGCTGGCGGGCGCGACACTTTGGAATGCAGATGGAGAATTCTGTGCAAATTAAAACCTTGATAACTTTGCCTTCCGGTCATGGAATCGAGCTAGGTTTTTTTTGACGGCTGCAGAATCACTGGCCTCACCCTAGAGAGACTGGATTTGGAGAGTTGGACCCCCAGAGATTTTTCTAGAAATTACCTACTATAGGCCACGAAGCAGCGGTTGTTTCGACGAAACGTCGAATATCTGAGGGTCCACAACTGCTTTTCAACGAGGTGGTTAGTATAGTGATGGCACATAGGACGTTAGGGTGGATAGCTTAGACGATGTCGGTGTCAAGTGAGTCGACTAACCGCGCCGTTAAGGTAGGCTGGCGGGCGCGACACTTTGGAATGCAGATGGAGAATTCTGTGCAAATTAAAACCTTGATAACTTTGCCTTCCGGTCATGGAATCGAGCTAGGTTTTTTTTGACGGCTGCAGAATCACGGGCCTCACCCTAGAGAGACTGGATTTGGAGAGTTGGACCCCCAGAGATTTTTCTAGAAATTACCTACTATAGGCCACGAAGCAGCGGTTGTTTCGACGAAACGTCGAATATCTGAGGGTCCACAACTGCTTTTCAACGAGGTGGTTAGTATAGTGATGGCACATAGGACGTTAGGGTGGATAGCTTAGACGATGTCGGTGTCAAGTGAGTCGACTAACCGCGCCGTTAAGGTAGGCTGGCGGGCGCGACACTTTGGAATGCAGATGGAGAATTCTGTGCAAATTAAAACCTTGATAACTTTGCCTTCCGGTCATGGAATCGAGCTAGGTTTTTTTTGACGGCTGCAGAATCACTGGCCTCACCGAAGAGAGACTGGATTTGGAGAGTTGGACCCCCAGAGATTTTTCTAGAAATTACCTACTATAGGCCACGAAGCAGCGGTTGTTTCGACGAAACGTCGAATATCTGAGGGTCCACAACTGCTTTTCAACGAGGTGGTTAGTATAGTGATGGCACATAGGACGTTAGGGTGGATAGCTTAGACGATGTCGGTGTCAAGTGAGTCGACTAACCGCGCCGTTAAGGTAGGCTGGCGGGCGCGACACTTTGGAATGCAGATGGAGAATTCTGTGCAAATTAAAACCTTGATAACTTTGCCTTCCGGTCATGGAATCGAGCTAGGTTTTTTTTGACGGCTGCAGAATCACTGGCCTCACCCTAGAGAGACTGGATTTGGAGAGTTGGACCCCCAGAGATTTTTCTAGAAATTACCTACTATAGGCCACGAAGCAGCGGTTGTTTCGACGAAACGTCGAATATCTGAGGGTCCACAACTGCTTTTCAACGAGGTGGTTAGTATAGTGATGGCACATAGGACGTTAGGGTGGATAGCTTAGACGATGTCGGTGTCAAGTGAGTCGACTAACCGCGCCGTTAAGGTAGGCTGGCGGGCGCGACACTTTGGAATGCAGATGGAGAATTCTGTGCAAATTAAAACCTTGATAACTTTGCCTTCCGGTCATGGAATCGAGCTAGGTTTTTTTTGACGGCTGCAGAATCACGGGCCTCACCCTAGAGAGACTGGATTTGGAGAGTTGGACCCCCAGAGATTTTTCTAGAAATTACCTACTATAGGCCACGAAGCAGCGGTTGTTTCGACGAAACGTCGAATATCTGAGGGTCCACAACTGCTTTTCAACGAGGTGGTTAGTATAGTGATGGCACATAGGACGTTAGGGTGGATAGCTTAGACGATGTCGGTGTCAAGTGAGTCGACTAACCGCGCCGTTAAGGTAGGCTGGCAGGCGCGACACTTTGGAATGCAGATGGAGAATTCTGTGCAAATTAAAACCTTGATAACTTTGCCTTCCGGTCATGGAATCTATCTAGGTTTTTTTTGACGGCTGCAGAATCACTGGCCTCACCGAAGAGAGACTGGATTTGGAGAGTTGGACCCCCAGAGATTTTTCTAGAAATTACCTACTATAGGCCACGAAGCAGCGGTTGTTTCGACGAAACGTCGAATGTCTGAGGGTCCACAACTGCTTTTCAACGAGGTGGTTAGTATAGTGATGGCACATAGGACGTTAGGGTGGATAGCTTAGACGATGTCGGTGTCAAGTGAGTCGACTAACCGCGCCGTTAAGGTAGGCTGGCGGGCGCGACACTTTGGAATGCAGATGGAGAATTCTGTGCAAATTAAAACCTTGATAACTTTGCCTTCCGGTCATGGAATCGAGCTAGGTTTTTTTTGACGGCTGCAGAATCACTGGCCTCACCCTAGAGAGACTGGATTTGGAGAGTTGGACCCCCAGAGATTTTTCTAGAAATTACCTACTATAGGCCACGAAGCAGCGGTTGTTTCGACGAAACGTCGAATATCTGAGGGTCCACAACTGCTTTTCAACGAGGTGGTTAGTATAGTGATGGCACATAGGACGTTATGGTGGATAGCTTAGACGATGTCGGTGTCAAGTGAGTCGACTAACCGCGCCGTTAAGGTAGGCTGGCGGGCGCGACACTTTGGAATGCAGATGGAGAATTCTGTGCAAATTAAAACCTTGATAACTTTGCCTTCCGGTCATGGAATCGAGCTAGGTTTTTTTTGACGGCTGCAGAATCACGGGCCTCACCCTAGAGAGACTGGATTTGGAGAGTTGGACCCCCAGAGATTTTTCTAGAAATTACCTACTATAGGCCACGAAGCAGCGGTTGTTTCGACGAAACGTCGAATATCTGAGGGTCCACAACTGCTTTTCAACGAGGTGGTTAGTATAGTGATGGCACATAGGACGTTAGGGTGGATAGCTTAGACGATGTCGGTGTCAAGTGAGTCGACTAACCGCGCCGTTAAGGTAGGCTGGCGGGCGCGACACTTTGGAATGCAGATGGAGAATTCTGTGCAAATTAAAACCTTGATAACTTTGCCTTCCGGTCATGGAATCGAGCTAGGTTTTTTTTGACGGCTGCAGAATCACTGGCCTCACCCTAGAGAGACTGGATTTGGAGAATTGGACCACCAGAGATTTTTCTAGAAATTACTTACCATAGGCCACGAAGCAGCGGTTGTTTCGACGAAACGTCGAATATCTGAGGGTCCACAACTGCTTTTCAACGAGGTGGTTAGTATAGTGATGGCACATAGGACGTTAGGGTGGATAGCTTAGACGATGTCGGTGTCAAGTGAGTCGACTAACCGCGCCGTTAAGGTAGGCTGGCGGGCGCGACACTGTGGAATGCAGATGGAGAATTCTGTGCAAATTAAAACCTTGATAACTTTGCCTTCCGGTCATGGAATCGAGCTAGGTTTTTTTTGACGGCTGCAGAATCACTGGCCTCACCCTAGAGAGACTGGATTTGGAGAGTTGGACCCCCAGAGATTTTTCTAGAAATTACCTACTATAGGCCACGAAGCAGCGGTTGTTTCGACGAAACGTCGAATATCTGAGGGTCCACAACTGCTTTTCAACGAGGTGGTTAGTATAGTGATGGCACATAGGACGTTAGGGTGGATAGCTTAGACGATGTCGGTGTCAAGTGAGTCGACTAACCGCGCCGTTAAGGTAGGCTGGCGGGCGCGACACTGTGGAATGCAGATGGAGAATTCTGTGCAAATTAAAACCTTGATAACTTTGCCTTCCGGTCATGGAATCGAGCTAGGTTTTTTTTGACGGCTGCAGAATCACTGGCCTCACCCTAGAGAGACTGGATTTGGAGAGTTGGACCCCCAGAGATTTTTCTAGAAATTACCTACTATAGGCCACGAAGCAGCGGTTGTTTCGACGAAACGTCGAATATCTGAGGGTCCACAACTGCTTTTCAACGAGGTGGTTAGTATAGTGATGGCACATAGGACGTTAGGGTGGATAGCTTAGACGATGTCGGTGTCAAGTGAGTCGACTAACCGCGCCGTTAAGGTAGGCTGGCGGGCGCGACACTGTGGAATGCAGATGGAGAATTCTGTGCAAATTAAAACCTTGATAACTTTGCCTTCCGGTCATGGAATCGAGCTAGGTTTTTTTTGACGGCTGCAGAATCACTGGCCTCACCCTAGAGAGACTGGATTTGGAGAATTGGACCACCAGAGATTTTTCTAGAAATTACTTACCATAGGCCACGAAGCAGCGGTTGTTTCGGCGAAACGTCGAATATCTGAGGGTCCACAACTGGTTTTCAACGAGGTGGTTAGTATAGTGATGGCACATAGGACGTTAGGGTGGATAGCTTAGACGATGTCGGTGTCAAGTGAGTCGACTAACCGCGCCGTTAAGGTAGGCTGGCGGGCGCGACACTGTGGAATGCAGATGGAGAATTCTGTGCAAATTAAAACCTTGATAACTTTGCCTTCCGGTCATGGAATCGAGCTAGGTTTTTTTTAACGGCTGCAGAATCACAGGCCTCACCGAAGAGAGACTGGATTTGGAGAGTTGGACCCCCAGAGATTTTTCTAGAAATTACCTACTATAGGCCACGAAGCAACGGTTGTTTCGGCGAAACGTCGAATATCTAAGGGTCCACAACTGGTTTTCAACGAGGTGGTTAGTATAGGGATGGCACATAGGACATTAGGGTGGATAGCTTAGACGATGTCGGTGTCAAGCGCGTCGACTAACCGCGCTGTTAAGGTAGGCTGGCGGGCGCGACACTGGAATGCAGATGGAGAATTCTGTGCAAATTAAAACCTTGATAACTTTGCTTTCCGGTCATATAATCGAGCTAGGTTTTTTTTGACGGCTGCAGAATCACGGGCCTCACCCTAGAGAGACTGGAATTGGAGAGTTGGACCCCCAGAGATTTTTCTAGAAATTACTTACCATAGGCCACGAAGCAGCGGTTGTTTCGGCGAAACGTCGAATATCTGAGGGTCCACAACTGGTTTTCAACAAGGTGGTTAGTATAGGGATGGCACATAGGACGTTAGGGTGGATAGCTTAGACGATGTCGGTGTCAAGTGCGTCGACTAACCGCGCCGTTAAGGTAGGCGGGCGGGCGCGACACTGTGGAATGCAGATGGAGAATTCTGTGCAAATTAAAACCTTGATAACTTTGCCTTCCGGTCATGGAATCGAGCTAGGTTTTTTTTGACGGCTGCAGAATCACGGGCCTCACCCTAGAGAGACTGGATTTGGAGAATTGGAGCACCAGAGATTTTTCTAGAAATTACTTACCATAGGCCACGAAGCAGCGGTTGTTTCGAGGAAACGTCGAATATCTAAGGGTCCACAACTGCTTTTCAACGAGGTGGTTAGTATAGGGATGGCACATAGGACATTAGGGTGGATAGCTTAGACGATGTCGGTGTCAAGCGCGTCGACTAACCGCGCTGTTAAGGTAGGCTGGCGGGCGCGACACTGGAATGCAGATGGAGAATTCTGTGCAAATTAAAACCTTGATAACTTTGCTTTCCGGTCATATAATCGAGCTAGGTTTTTTTTGACGGCTGCAGAATCACGGGCCTCACCGTAGAGAGACTGGAATTGGAGAGTTGGACCCCCAGAGATTTTTCTAGAAATTACTTACCATAGGCCACGAAGCAGCGGTTGTTTCGGCGAAACGTCGAATATCTGAGGGTCCACAACTGGTTTTCAACAAGGTGGTTAGTATAGGGATGGCACATAGGACGTTAGGGTGGATAGCTTAGACGATGTCGGTGTCAAGTGCATCGACTAACCGCGCCGTTAAGGTAGGCGGGCGGGCGCGACACTGTGGAATGCAGATGGAGAATTCTGTGCAAATTAAAACCTTGATAACTTTGCCTTCCGGTCATGGAATCGAGCTAGGTTTTTTTTGACGGCTACAGAATCACGGGCCTCACCCTAGAGAGACTGGATTTGGAGAATTGGAGCACCAGAGATTTTTCTAGAAATTACTTACCATAGGCCACGAAGCAGCGGTTGTTTCGACGAAACGTCGAATATCTAAGGGTCCACAACTGGTTTTCAACGAGGTGGTTAGTATAGGGATGGCACATAGGACATTAGGGTGGATAGCTTAGACGATGTCGGTGTCAAGCGCGTCGACTAACCGCGCTGTTAAGGTAGGCTGGCGGGCGCGACACTGGAATGCAGATGGAGAATTCTGTGCAAATTAAAACCTTGATAACTTTGCTTTCCGGTCATATAATCGAGCTAGGTTTTTTTTGACGGCTGCAGAATCACGGGCCTCACCCTAGAGAGACTGGAATTGGAGAGTTGGACCCCCAGAGATTTTTCTAGAAATTACTTACCATAGGCCACGAAGCAGCGGTTGTTTCGGCGAAACGTCGAATATCTGAGGGTCCACAACTGCTTTTCAACGAGGTGGTTAGTATAGTGATGGCACATAGGACGTTAGGGTGGATAGCTTAGACGATGTCGGTGTCAAGTGCGTCGACTAACCGCGCCGTTAAGGTAGGCGGGCGGGCGCGACACTGTGGAATGCAGATGGAGAATTCTGTGCAAATTAAAACCTTGATAACTTTGCCTTCCGGTCATGGAATCGAGCTAGGTTTTTTTTGACGGCTGCAGAATCACGGGCCTCACCCTAGAGAGACTGGATTTGGAGAATTGGAGCACCAGAGATTTTTCTAGAAATTACTTACCATAGGCCACGAAGCAGCGGTTGTTTCGACGAAACGTCGAATATCTGAGGGTCCACAACTGCTTTTCAACGAGTGGTTAGTATAGTGATGGCACATAGGACGTTAGGGTGGATAGCTTAGACGATGTCGGTGTCAAGTGAGTCGACTAACCGCGCCGTTAAGGTAGGCTGGCGGGCGCGACACTGTGGAATGCAGATGGAGAATTCTGTGCAAATTAAAACCTTGATAACTTTGCCTTCCGGTCATGGAGTCGAGCTAGGTTTTTTTTGACGGCTACAGAATCACTGGCCTCACCCTAGAGAGACTGGATTTGGAGAATTGGAGCACCAGAGATTTTTCTAGAAATTACTTACCATAGGCCACGAAGCAGCGGTTGTTTCGGCGAAACGTCGAATATCTGAGGGTCCACAACTGCTTTTCAACGAGGTGGTTAGTATAGTGATGGCACATAGGACGTTAGGGTGGATAGCTTAGACGATGTCGGTGTCAAGTGAGTCGACTAACCGCGCCGTTAAGGTAGGCTGGCGGGCGAGACACTGTGGAATGCAGATGGAGAATTCTGTGCAAATTAAAACCTTGATAACTTTGCCTTCCGGTCATGGAATCGAGCTAGGTTTTTTTTGACGGCTGCAGAATCACTGGCCTCACCCTAGAGAGACTGGATTTGGAGACTTGGAGCACCAGAGATTTTTCTAGAAATTACTTACCATAGGCCACGAAGCAGCGGTTGTTTCGACGAAACGTCGAATATCTGAGGGTCCACAACTGCTTTTCAACGAGGTGGTTAGTATAGTGATGGCACATAGGACGTTAGGGTGGATAGCTTAGACGATGTCGGTGTCAAGTGAGTCGACTAACCGCGCCGTTAAGGTAGGCTGGCGGGCGCGACACTGTGGAATGCAGATGGAGAATTCTGTGCAAATTAAAACCTTGATAACTTTGCCTTCCGGTCATGGAATCGAGCTAGGTTTTTTTTGACGGCTGCAGAATC
The DNA here is from genome assembly GCF_034140825.1 of Oryza sativa Japonica Group. Classification (NCBI taxonomy): domain Eukaryota; kingdom Viridiplantae; phylum Streptophyta; class Magnoliopsida; order Poales; family Poaceae; genus Oryza; species Oryza sativa. The sequence goes on from NC_089039.1 coordinate 30,238,805, forward strand.
ACTGGCCTCACCCTAGAGAGACTGGATTTGGAGACTTGGAGCACCAGAGATTTTTCTAGAAATTACTTACCATAGGCCACGAAGCAGCGGTTGTTTCGACGAAACGTCGAATATCTGAGGGTCCACAACTGCTTTTCAACGAGGTGGTTAGTATAGTGATGGCACATAGGACGTTAGGGTGGATAGCTTAGACGATGTCGGTGTCAAGTGAGTCGACTAACCGCGCCGTTAAGGTAGGCTGGCGGGCGAGACACTGTGGAATGCAGATGGAGAATTCTGTGCAAATTAAAACCTTGATAACTTTGCCTTCCGGTCATGGAATCGAGCTAGGTTTTTTTTGACGGCTGCAGAATCACTGGCCTCACCCTAGAGAGACTGGATTTGGAGACTTGGAGCACCAGAGATTTTTCTAGAAATTACTTACCATAGGCCACGAAGCAGCGGTTGTTTCGACGAAACGTCGAATATCTGAGGGTCCACAACTGCTTTTCAACGAGGTGGTTAGTATAGTGATGGCACATAGGACGTTAGGGTGGATAGCTTAGACGATGTCGGTGTCAAGTGAGTCGACTAACCGCGCCGTTAAGGTAGGCTGGCGGGCGCGACACTGTGGAATGCAGATGGAGAATTCTGTGCAAATTAAAACCTTGATAACTTTGCCTTCCGGTCATGGAATCGAGCTAGGTTTTTTTTGACGGCTGCAGAATCACTGGCCTCACCCTAGAGAGACTGGATTTGGAGACTTGGAGCACCAGAGATTTTTCTAGAAATTACTTACCATAGGCCACGAAGCAGCGGTTGTTTCGACGAAACGTCGAATATCTGAGGGTCCACAACTGCTTTTCAACGAGGTGGTTAGTATAGTGATGGCACATAGGACGTTAGGGTGGATAGCTTAGACGATGTCGGTGTCAAGTGAGTCGACTAACCGCGCCGTTAAGGTAGGCTGGCGGGCGAGACACTGTGGAATGCAGATGGAGAATTCTGTGCAAATTAAAACCTTGATAACTTTGCCTTCCGGTCATGGAATCGAGCTAGGTTTTTTTTGACGGCTGCAGAATCACTGGCCTCACCCTAGAGAGACTGGATTTGGAGACTTGGAGCACCAGAGATTTTTCTAGAAATTACTTACCATAGGCCACGAAGCAGCGGTTGTTTCGACGAAACGTCGAATATCTGAGGGTCCACAACTGCTTTTCAACGAGGTGGTTAGTATAGTGATGGCACATAGGACGTTAGGGTGGATAGCTTAGACGATGTCGGTGTCAAGTGAGTCGACTAACCGCGCCGTTAAGGTAGGCTGGCGGGCGCGACACTGTGGAATGCAGATGGAGAATTCTGTGCAAATTAAAACCTTGATAACTTTGCCTTCCGGTCATGGAATCGAGCTAGGTTTTTTTTGACGGCTGCAGAATCACTGGCCTCACCCTAGAGAGACTGGATTTGGAGACTTGGAGCACCAGAGATTTTTCTAGAAATTACTTACCATAGGCCACGAAGCAGCGGTTGTTTCGACGAAACGTCGAATATCTGAGGGTCCACAACTGCTTTTCAACGAGGTGGTTAGTATAGTGATGGCACATAGGACGTTAGGGTGGATAGCTTAGACGATGTCGGTGTCAAGTGAGTCGACTAACCGCGCCGTTAAGGTAGGCTGGCGGGCGCGACACTGTGGAATGCAGATGGAGAATTCTGTGCAAATTAAAACCTTGATAACTTTGCCTTCCGGTCATGGAATCGAGCTAGGTTTTTTTTGACGGCTGCAGAATCACTGGCCTCACCCTAGAGAGACTGGATTTGGAGACTTGGAGCACCAGAGATTTTTCTAGAAATTACTTACCATAGGCCACGAAGCAGCGGTTGTTTCGACGAAACGTCGAATATCTGAGGGTCCACAACTGCTTTTCAACGAGGTGGTTAGTATAGTGATGGCACATAGGACGTTAGGGTGGATAGCTTAGACGATGTCGGTGTCAAGTGAGTCGACTAACCGCGCCGTTAAGGTAGGCTGGCGGGCGCGACACTGTGGAATGCAGATGGAGAATTCTGTGCAAATTAAAACCTTGATAACTTTGCCTTCCGGTCATGGAATCGAGCTAGGTTTTTTTTGACGGCTGCAGAATCACTGGCCTCACCCTAGAGAGACTGGATTTGGAGACTTGGAGCACCAGAGATTTTTCTAGAAATTACTTACCATAGGCCACGAAGCAGCGGTTGTTTCGACGAAACGTCGAATATCTGAGGGTCCACAACTGCTTTTCAACGAGGTGGTTAGTATAGTGATGGCACATAGGACGTTAGGGTGGATAGCTTAGACGATGTCGGTGTCAAGTGAGTCGACTAACCGCGCCGTTAAGGTAGGCTGGCGGGCGAGACACTGTGGAATGCAGATGGAGAATTCTGTGCAAATTAAAACCTTGATAACTTTGCCTTCCGGTCATGGAATCGAGCTAGGTTTTTTTTGACGGCTGCAGAATCACTGGCCTCACCCTAGAGAGACTGGATTTGGAGACTTGGAGCACCAGAGATTTTTCTAGAAATTACTTACCATAGGCCACGAAGCAGCGGTTGTTTCGACGAAACGTCGAATATCTGAGGGTCCACAACTGCTTTTCAACGAGGTGGTTAGTATAGTGATGGCACATAGGACGTTAGGGTGGATAGCTTAGACGATGTCGGTGTCAAGTGAGTCGACTAACCGCGCCGTTAAGGTAGGCTGGCGGGCGCGACACTGTGGAATGCAGATGGAGAATTCTGTGCAAATTAAAACCTTGATAACTTTGCCTTCCGGTCATGGAATCGAGCTAGGTTTTTTTTGACGGCTGCAGAATCACTGGCCTCACCCTAGAGAGACTGGATTTGGAGACTTGGAGCACCAGAGATTTTTCTAGAAATTACTTACCATAGGCCACGAAGCAGCGGTTGTTTCGACGAAACGTCGAATATCTGAGGGTCCACAACTGCTTTTCAACGAGGTGGTTAGTATAGTGATGGCACATAGGACGTTAGGGTGGATAGCTTAGACGATGTCGGTGTCAAGTGAGTCGACTAACCGCGCCGTTAAGGTAGGCTGGCGGGCGCGACACTGTGGAATGCAGATGGAGAATTCTGTGCAAATTAAAACCTTGATAACTTTGCCTTCCGGTCATGGAATCGAGCTAGGTTTTTTTTGACGGCTGCAGAATCACTGGCCTCACCCTAGAGAGACTGGATTTGGAGACTTGGAGCACCAGAGATTTTTCTAGAAATTACTTACCATAGGCCACGAAGCAGCGGTTGTTTCGACGAAACGTCGAATATCTGAGGGTCCACAACTGCTTTTCAACGAGGTGGTTAGTATAGTGATGGCACATAGGACGTTAGGGTGGATAGCTTAGACGATGTCGGTGTCAAGTGAGTCGACTAACCACGCCGTTAAGGTAGGCTGGCGGGCGCGACACTGTGGAATGCAGATGGAGAATTCTGTGCAAATTAAAACCTTGATAACTTTGCCTTCCGGTCATGGAATCGAGCTAGGTTTTTTTTGACGGCTGCAGAATCACTGGCCTCACCCTAGAGAGACTGGATTTGGAGACTTGGAGCACCAGAGATTTTTCTAGAAATTACTTACCATAGGCCACGAAGCAGCGGTTGTTTCGACGAAACGTCGAATATCTGAGGGTCCACAACTGCTTTTCAACGAGGTGGTTAGTATAGTGATGGCACATAGGACGTTAGGGTGGATAGCTTAGACGATGTCGGTGTCAAGTGAGTCGACTAACCGCGCCGTTAAGGTAGGCTGGCGGGCGCGACACTGTGGAATGCAGATGGAGAATTCTGTGCAAATTAAAACCTTGATAACTTTGCCTTCCGGTCATGGAGTCGAGCTAGGTTTTTTTTGACGGCTGCAGAATCACTGGCCTCACCCTAGAGAGACTGGATTTGGAGAATTGGAGCACCAGAGATTTTTCTAGAAATTACTTACCATAGGCCACGAAGCAGCGGTTGTTTCGACGAAACGTCGAATATCTGAGGGTCCACAACTGCTTTTCAACGAGGTGGTTAGTATAGTGATGGCACATAGGACGTTAGGGTGGATAGCTTAGACGATGTCGGTGTCAAGTGAGTCGACTAACCGCGCCGTTAAGGTAGGCTGGCGGGCGCGACACTGTGGAATGCAGATGGAGAATTCTGTGCAAATTAAAACCTTGATAACTTTGCCTTCCGGTCATGGAATCGAGCTAGGTTTTTTTTGACGGCTGCAGAATCACTGGCCTCACCCTAGAGAGACTGGATTTGGAGACTTGGAGCACCAGAGATTTTTCTAGAAATTACTTACCATAGGCCACGAAGCAGCGGTTGTTTCGACGAAACGTCGAATATCTGAGGGTCCACAACTGCTTTTCAACGAGGTGGTTAGTATAGTGATGGCACATAGGACGTTAGGGTGGATAGCTTAGACGATGTCGGTGTCAAGTGAGTCGACTAACCGCGCCGTTAAGGTAGGCTGGCGGGCGCGACACTGTGGAATGCAGATGGAGAATTCTGTGCAAATTAAAACCTTGATAACTTTGCCTTCCGGTCATGGAATCGAGCTAGGTTTTTTTTGACGGCTGCAGAATCACTGGCCTCACCCTAGAGAGACTGGATTTGGAGACTTGGAGCACCAGAGATTTTTCTAGAAATTACTTACCATAGGCCACGAAGCAGCGGTTGTTTCGACGAAACGTCGAATATCTGAGGGTCCACAACTGCTTTTCAACGAGGTGGTTAGTATAGTGATGGCACATAGGACGTTAGGGTGGATAGCTTAGACGATGTCGGTGTCAAGTGAGTCGACTAACCGCGCCGTTAAGGTAGGCTGGCGGGCGCGACACTGTGGAATGCAGATGGAGAATTTTGTGCAAATTAAAACCTTGATAACTTTGCCTTCCGGTCATGGAATCGAGCTAGGTTTTTTTTGACGGCTGCAGAATCACTGGCCTCACCCTAGAGAGACTGGATTTGGAGACTTGGAGCACCAGAGATTTTTCTAGAAATTACTTACCATAGGCCACGAAGCAGCGGTTGTTTCGAGGAAACGTCGAATATCTAAGGGTCCACAACTGGTTTTCAACGAGGTGGTTAGTATAGGGATGGCACATAGGACATTAGGGTGGATAGCTTAGACGATGTCGGTGTCAAGCGCGTCGAATAACCGCGCTGTTAAGGTAGGCTGGCGGGCGCGACACTGGAATGCAGATGGAGAATTCTGTGCAAATTAAAACCTTGATAACTTTGCTTTCCGGTCATATAATCGAGCTAGGTTTTTTTTGACGGCTGCAGAATCACGGGCCTCACCGTAGAGAGACTGGAATTGGAGAGTTGGACCCCCAGAGATTTTTCTAGAAATTACTTACCATAGGCCACGAAGCAGCGGTTGTTTCGGCGAAACGTCGAATATCTGAGGGTCCACAACTGGTTTTCAACAAGGTGGTTAGTATAGGGATGGCACATAGGACGTTAGGGTGGATAGCTTAGACGATGTCGGTGTCAAGTGCATCGACTAACCGCGCCGTTAAGGTAGGCGGGCGGGCGCGACACTGTGGAATGCAGATGGAGAATTCTGTGCAAATTAAAACCTTGATAACTTTGCCTTCCGGTCATGGAATCGAGCTAGGTTTTTTTTGACGGCTACAGAATCACGGGCCTCACCCTAGAGAGACTGGATTTGGAGAATTGGAGCACCAGAGATTTTTCTAGAAATTACTTACCATAGGCCACGAAGCAGCGGTTGTTTCGACGAAACGTCGAATATCTAAGGGTCCACAACTGGTTTTCAACGAGGTGGTTAGTATAGGGATGGCACATAGGACATTAGGGTGGATAGCTTAGACGATGTCGGTGTCAAGCGCGTCGACTAACCGCGCTGTTAAGGTAGGCTGGCAGGCGCGACACTGGAATGCAGATGGAGAATTCTGTGCAAATTAAAACCTTGATAACTTTGCTTTCCGGTCATATAATCGAGCTAGGTTTTTTTTGACGGCTGCAGAATCACGGGCCTCACCCTAGAGAGACTGGAATTAGAGAGTTGGACCCCCAGAGATTTTTCTAGAAATTACTTACCATAGGCCACGAAGCAGCGGTTGTTTCGGCGAAACGTCGAATATCTGAGGGTCCACAACTGCTTTTCAACGAGGTGGTTAGTATAGTGATGGCACATAGGACGTTAGGGTGGATAGCTTAGACGATGTCGGTGTCAAGTGCGTCGACTAACCGCGCCGTTAAGGTAGGCGGGCGGGCGCGACACTGTGGAATGCAGATGGAGAATTCTGTGCAAATTAAAACCTTGATAACTTTGCCTTCCGGTCATGGAATCGAGCTAGGTTTTTTTTGACGGCTGCAGAATCACGGGCCTCACCCTAGAGAGACTGGATTTGGAGAATTGGAGCACCAGAGATTTTTCTAGAAATTACTTACCATAGGCCACGAAGCAGCGGTTGTTTCGACGAAACGTCGAATATCTGAGGGTCCACAACTGCTTTTCAACGAGTGGTTAGTATAGTGATGGCACATAGGACGTTAGGGTGGATAGCTTAGACGATGTCGGTGTCAAGTGAGTCGACTAACCGCGCCGTTAAGGTAGGCTGGCGGGCGCGACACTGTGGAATGCAGATGGAGAATTCTGTGCAAATTAAAACCTTGATAACTTTGCCTTCCGGTCATGGAGTCGAGCTAGGTTTTTTTTGACGGCTACAGAATCACTGGCCTCACCCTAGAGAGACTGGATTTGGAGAATTGGAGCACCAGAGATTTTTCTAGAAATTACTTACCATAGGCCACGAAGCAGCGGTTGTTTCGGCGAAACGTCGAATATCTGAGGGTCCACAACTGCTTTTCAACGAGGTGGTTAGTATAGTGATGGCACATAGGACGTTAGGGTGGATAGCTTAGACGATGTCGGTGTCAAGTGAGTCGACTAACCGCGCCGTTAAGGTAGGCTGGCGGGCGAGACACTGTGGAATGCAGATGGAGAATTCTGTGCAAATTAAAACCTTGATAACTTTGCCTTCCGGTCATGGAATCGAGCTAGGTTTTTTTTGACGGCTGCAGAATCACTGGCCTCACCCTAGAGAGACTGGATTTGGAGACTTGGAGCACCAGAGATTTTTCTAGAAATTACTTACCATAGGCCACGAAGCAGCGGTTGTTTCGACGAAACGTCGAATATCTGAGGGTCCACAACTGGTTTTCAACGAGGTGGTTAGTATAGTGATGGCACATAGGACGTTAGGGTGGATAGCTTAGACGATGTCGGTGTCAAGTGAGTCGACTAACCGCGCCGTTAAGGTAGGCTGGCGGGCGCGACACTGTGGAATGCAGATGGAGAATTCTGTGCAAATTAAAACCTTGATAACTTTGCCTTCCGGTCATGGAATCGAGCTAGGTTTTTTTTGACGGCTGCAGAATCACTGGCCTCACCCTAGAGAGACTGGATTTGGAGACTTGGAGCACCAGAGATTTTTCTAGAAATTACTTACCATAGGCCACGAAGCAGCGGTTGTTTCGACGAAACGTCGAATATCTGAGGGTCCACAACTGCTTTTCAACGAGGTGGTTAGTATAGTGATGGCACATAGGACGTTAGGGTGGATAGCTTAGACGATGTCGGTGTCAAGTGAGTCGACTAACCGCGCCGTTAAGGTAGGCTGGCGGGCGCGACACTGTGGAATGCAGATGGAGAATTCTGTGCAAATTAAAACCTTGATAACTTTGCCTTCCGGTCATGGAATCGAGCTAGGTTTTTTTTGACGGCTGCAGAATCACTGGCCTCACCCTAGAGAGACTGGATTTGGAGACTTGGAGCACCAGAGATTTTTCTAGAAATTACTTACCATAGGCCACGAAGCAGCGGTTGTTTCGACGAAACGTCGAATATCTGAGGGTCCACAACTGCTTTTCAACGAGGTGGTTAGTATAGTGATGGCACATAGGACGTTAGGGTGGATAGCTTAGACGATGTCGGTGTCAAGTGAGTCGACTAACCGCGCCGTTAAGGTAGGCTGGCGGGCGCGACACTGTGGAATGCAGATGGAGAATTCTGTGCAAATTAAAACCTTGATAACTTTGCCTTCCGGTCATGGAATCGAGCTAGGTTTTTTTTGACGGCTGCAGAATCACTGGCCTCACCCTAGAGAGACTGGATTTGGAGACTTGGAGCACCAGAGATTTTTCTAGAAATTACTTACCATAGGCCACGAAGCAGCGGTTGTTTCGACGAAACGTCGAATATCTGAGGGTCCACAACTGCTTTTCAACGAGGTGGTTAGTATAGTGATGGCACATAGGACGTTAGGGTGGATAGCTTAGACGATGTCGGTGTCAAGTGAGTCGACTAACCGCGCCGTTAAGGTAGGCTGGCGGGCGCGACACTGTGGAATGCAGATGGAGAATTCTGTGCAAATTAAAACCTTGATAACTTTGCCTTCCGGTCATGGAGTCGAGCTAGGTTTTTTTTGACGGCTGCAGAATCACTGGCCTCACCCTAGAGAGACTGGATTTGGAGAATTGGAGCACCAGAGATTTTTCTAGAAATTACTTACCATAGGCCACGAAGCAGCGGTTGTTTCGACGAAACGTCGAATATCTGAGGGTCCACAACTGCTTTTCAACGAGGTGGTTAGTATAGTGATGGCACATAGGACGTTAGGGTGGATAGCTTAGACGATGTCGGTGTCAAGTGAGTCGACTAACCGCGCCGTTAAGGTAGGCTGGCGGGCGCGACACTGTGGAATGCAGATGGAGAATTCTGTGCAAATTAAAACCTTGATAACTTTGCCTTCCGGTCATGGAATCGAGCTAGGTTTTTTTTGACGGCTGCAGAATCACTGGCCTCACCCTAGAGAGACTGGATTTGGAGACTTGGAGCACCAGAGATTTTTCTAGAAATTACTTACCATAGGCCACGAAGCAGCGGTTGTTTCGACGAAACGTCGAATATCTGAGGGTCCACAACTGCTTTTCAACGAGGTGGTTAGTATAGTGATGGCACATAGGACATTAGGGTGGATAGCTTAGACGATGTCGGTGTCAAGTGAGTCGACTAACCGCGCCGTTAAGGTAGGCTGGCGGGCGCGACACTGTGGAATGCAGATGGAGAATTCTGTGCAAATTAAAACCTTGATAACTTTGCCTTCCGGTCATGGAATCGAGCTAGGCTTTTTTTGACGGCTGCAGAATCACTGGCCTCACCCTAGAGAGACTGGATTTGGAGACTTGGAGCACCAGAGATTTTTCTAGAAATTACTTACCATAGGCCACGAAGCAGCGGTTGTTTCGACGAAACGTCGAATATCTGAGGGTCCACAACTGCTTTTCAACGAGGTGGTTAGTATAGTGATGGCACATAGGACGTTAGGGTGGATAGCTTAGACGATGTCGGTGTCAAGTGAGTCGACTAACCGCGCCGTTAAGGTAGGCTGGCGGGCGCGACACTGTGGAATGCAGATGGAGAATTCTGTGCAAATTAAAACCTTGATAACTTTGCCTTCCGGTCAAGGAATCGAGCTAGGTTTTTTTTGACGGCTGCAGAATCACTGGCCTCACCCTAGAGAGACTGGATTTGGAGACTTGGAGCACCAGAGATTTTTCTAGAAATTACTTACCATAGGCCACGAAGCAGCGGTTGTTTCGACGAAACGTCGAATATCTGAGGGTCCACAACTGCTTTTCAACGAGGTGGTTAGTATAGTGATGGCACATAGGACGTTAGGGTGGATAGCTTAGACGATGTCGGTGTCAAGTGAGTCGACTAACCGCGCCGTTAAGGTAGGCTGGCGGGCGCGACACTGTGGAATGCAGATGGAGAATTTTGTGCAAATTAAAACCTTGATAACTTTGCCTTCCGGTCATGGAATCGAGCTAGGTTTTTTTTGACGGCTGCAGAATCACTGGCCTCACCCTAGAGAGACTGGATTTGGAGACTTGGAGCACCAGAGATTTTTCTAGAAATTACTTACCATAGGCCACGAAGCAGCGGTTGTTTCGACGAAACGTCGAATATCTGAGGGTCCACAACTGCTTTTCAACGAGGTGGTTAGTATAGTGATGGCACATAGGACGTTAGGGTGGATAGCTTAGACGATGTCGGTGTCAAGTGAGTCGACTAACCGCGCCGTTAAGGTAGGCTGGCGGGCGCGACACTGTGGAATGCAGATGGAGAATTCTGTGCAAATTAAAACCTTGATAACTTTGCCTTCCGGTCATGGAATCGAGCTAGGTTTTTTTTGACGGCTGCAGAATCACTGGCCTCACCCTAGAGAGACTGGATTTGGAGAATTGGAGCACCAGAGATTTTTCTAGAAATTACTTACCATAGGCCACGAAGCAGCGGTTGTTTCGACGAAACGTCGAATATCTGAGGGTCCACAACTGCTTTTCAACGAGGTGGTTAGTATAGTGATGGCACATAGGACGTTAGGGTGGATAGCTTAGACGATGTCGGTGTCAAGTGAGTCGACTAACCACGCCGTTAAGGTAGGCTGGCGGGCGCGACACTGTGGAATGCAGATGGAGAATTCTGTGCAAATTAAAACCTTGATAACTTTGCCTTCCGGTCATGGAATCGAGCTAGGTTTTTTTTGACGGCTGCAGAATCACTGGCCTCACCCTAGAGAGACTGGATTTGGAGAATTGGACCACCAGAGATTTTTCTAGAAATTACTTACCATAGGCCACGAAGCAGCGGTTGTTTCGACGAAACGTCGAATATCTGAGGGTCCACAACTGCTTTTCAACGAGGTGGTTAGTATAGTGATGGCACATAGGACGTTAGGGTGGATAGCTTAGACGATGTCGGTGTCAAGTGAGTCGACTAACCACGCCGTTAAGGTAGGCTGGCGGGCGCGACACTGTGGAATGCAGATGGAGAATTCTGTGCAAATTAAAACCTTGATAACTTTGCCTTCCGGTCATGGAATCGAGCTAGGTTTTTTTTGACGGCTGCAGAATCACTGGCCTCACCCTAGAGAGACTGGATTTGGAGACTTGGAGCACCAGAGATTTTTCTAGAAATTACTTACCATAGGCCACGAAGCAGCGGTTGTTTCGACGAAACGTCGAATATCTGAGGGTCCACAACTGCTTTTCAACGAGGTGGTTAGTATAGTGATGGCACATAGGACGTTAGGGTGGATAGCTTAGACGATGTCGGTGTCAAGTGAGTCGACTAACAGCGCCGTTAAGGTAGGCTGGCGGGCGCGACACTGTGGAATGCAGATGGAGAATTCTGTGCAAATTAAAACCTTGATAACTTTGCCTTCCGGTCATGGAATCGAGCTAGGTTTTTTTTGACGGCTGCAGAATCACTGGCCTCACCCTAGAGAGACTGGATTTGGAGACTTGGAGCACCAGAGATTTTTCTAGAAATTACTTACCATAGGCCACGAAGCAGCGGTTGTTTCGACGAAACGTCGAATATCTGAGGGTCCACAACTGCTTTTCAACGAGGTGGTTAGTATAGTGATGGCACATAGGACGTTAGGGTGGATAGCTTAGACGATGTCGGTGTCAAGTGAGTCGACTAACCGCGCCGTTAAGGTAGGCTGGCGGGCGCGACACTGTGGAATGCAGATGGAGAATTCTGTGCAAATTAAAACCTTGATAACTTTGCCTTCCGGTCATGGAATCGAGCTAGGGTTTTTTTGACGGCTGCAGAATCACTGGCCTCACCCTAGAGAGACTGGATTTGGAGACTTGGAGCACCAGAGATTTTTCTAGAAATTACTTACCATAGGCCACGAAGCAGCGGTTGTTTCGACGAAACGTCGAATATCTGAGGGTCCACAACTGCTTTTCAACGAGGTGGTTAGTATAGTGATGGCACATAGGACGTTAGGGTGGATAGCTTAGACGATGTCGGTGTCAAGTGAGTCGACTAACCGCGCCGTTAAGGTAGGCTGGCGGGCGCGACACTGTGGAATGCAGATGGAGAATTCTGTGCAAATTAAAACCTTGATAACTTTGCTTTCCGGTCATATAATCGAGCTAGGTTTTTTTTGACGGCTGCAGAATCACGGGCCTCACCCTAGAGAGACTGGAATTGGAGAGTTGGACCCCCAGAGATTTTTCTAGAAATTACTTACCATAGGCCACGAAGCAGCGGTTGTTTCGGCGAAACGTCGAATATCTGAGGGTCCACAACTGGTTTTCAACAAGGTGGTTAGTATAGGGATGGCACATAGGACGTTAGGGTGGATAGCTTAGACGATGTCGGTGTCAAGTGCGTCGACTAACCGCGCCGTTAAGGTAGGCTGGCGGGCGCGACACTGTGGAATGCAGATGGAGAATTCTGTGCAAGTTAAAACCTTGATAACTTTGCCTTCCGGTCATGGAATCGAGCTAGGTTTTTTTTGACGGCTGCAGAATCACGGGCCTCACCCTAGAGAGACTGGATTTGGAGAATTGGAGCACCAGAGATTTTTCTAGAAATTACTTACCATAGGCCACGAAGCAGCGGTTGTTTCGACGAAACGTCGAATATCTGAGGGTCCACAACTGCTTTTCAACGAGGTGGTTAGTATAGTGATGGCACATAGGACGTTAGGGTGGATAGCTTAGACGAAGTCGGTGTCAAGTGAGTCGACTAACCGCGCCGTTAAGGTAGGCTGGCGGGCGCGACACTGTGGAATGCAGATGGAGAATTCTGTGCAAATTAAAACCTTGATAACTTTGCCTTCCGGTCATGGAATCGAGCTAGGTTTTTTTTGACGGCTGCAGAATCACTGGCCTCACCCTAGAGAGACTGGATTTGGAGAATTGGACCACCAGAGATTTTTCTAGAAATTACTTACCATAGGCCACGAAGCAGCGGTTGTTTCGACGAAACGTCGAATATCTGAGGGTCCACAACTGCTTTTCAACGAGGTGGTTAGTATAGTGATGGCACATAGGACGTTAGGGTGGATAGCTTAGACGATGTCGGTGTCAAGTGAGTCGACTAACCGCGCCGTTAAGGTAGGCTGGCGGGCGCGACACTGTGGAATGCAGATGGAGAATTCTGTGCAAATTAAAACCTTGATAACTTTGCCTTCCGGTCATGGAATCGAGCTAGGTTTTTTTTGACGGCTGCAGAATCACTGGCCTCACCCTAGAGAGACTGGATTTGGAGAGTTGGAGCACCAGAGATTTTTCTATAAATTACCTACTATAGGACACGAAGCAGCGGTTGTTTCGGCGAAACGTCGAATATCTAAGGGTCCACAACTGGTTTTCAACGAGGTGGTTACTATAGGGATGGCACATAGGACATTAGGGTGGATAGCTTAGACGATGTCGGTGTCAAGCGCGTCGACTAACCGCGCTGTTAAGGTAGGCTGGCGGGCGCGACACTGGAATGCAGATGGAGAATTCTGTGCAAATTAAAACCTTGATAACTTTGCTTTCCGGTCATATAATCGAGCTAGGTTTTTTTTGACGGCTGCAGAATCACGGGCCTCACCCTAGAGAGACTGGAATTGGAGAGTTGGACCCCCAGAGATTTTTCTAGAAATTACTTACCATAGGCCACGAAGCAGCGGTTGTTTCGGCGAAACGTCGAATATCTGAGGGTCCACAACTGGTTTTCAACAAGGTGGTTAGTATAGGGATGGCACATAGGACGTTAGGGTGGATAGCTTAGACGATGTCGGTGTCAAGTGCGTCGACTAACCGCGCCGTTAAGGTAGGCTGGCGGGCGCGACACTGTGGAATGCAGATGGAGAATTCTGTGCAAGTTAAAACCTTGATAACTTTGCCTTCCGGTCATGGAATCGAGCTAGGTTTTTTTTTACGGCTGCAGAATCACGGGCCTCACCCTAGAGAGACTGGATTTGGAGAATTGGAGCACCAGAGATTTTTCTAGAAATTACTTACCATAGGCCACGAAGCAGCGGTTGTTTCGACGAAACGTCGAATATCTGAGGGTCCACAACTGCTTTTCAACGAGGTGGTTAGTATAGTGATGGCACATAGGACGTTAGGGTGGATAGCTTAGACGAAGTCGGTGTCAAGTGAGTCGACTAACCGCGCCGTTAAGGTAGGCTGGCGGGCGCGACACTGTGGAATGCAGATGGAGAATTCTGTGCAAATTAAAACCTTGATAACTTTGCCTTCCGGTCATGGAATCGAGCTAGGTTTTTTTTGACGGCTGCAGAATCACTGGCCTCACCCTAGAGAGACTGGATTTGGAGAATTGGACCACCAGAGATTTTTCTAGAAATTACTTACCATAGGCCACGAAGCAGCGGTTGTTTCGACGAAACGTCGAATATCTGAGGGTCCACAACTGCTTTTCAACGAGGTGGTTAGTATAGTGATGGCACATAGGACGTTAGGGTGGATAGCTTAGACGATGTCGGTGTCAAGTGAGTCGACTAACCGCGCCGTTAAGGTAGGCTGGCGGGCGCGACACTGTGGAATGCAGATGGAGAATTCTGTGCAAATTAAAACCTTGATAACTTTGCCTTCCGGTCATGGAATCGAGCTAGGTTTTTTTTGACGGCTGCAGAATCACTGGCCTCACCCTAGAGAGACTGGATTTGGAGACTTGGAGCACCAGAGATTTTTCTATAAATTACCTACTATAGGCCACGAAGCAGCGGTTGTTTCGGCGAAACGTCGAATATCTAAGGGTCCACAACTGGTTTTCAACGAGGTGGTTACTATAGGGATGGCACATAGGACATTAGGGTGGATAGCTTAGACGATGTCGGTGTCAAGCGCGTCGACTAACCGCGCTGTTAAGGTAGGCTGGCGGGCGCGACACTGGAATGCAGATGGAGAATTCTGTGCAAATTAAAACCTTGATAACTTTGCTTTCCGGTCATATAATCGAGCTAGGTTTTTTTTGACGGCTGCAGAATCACGGGCCTCACCCTAGAGAGACTGGAATTGGAGAGTTGGACCCCCAGAGATTTTTCTAGAAATTACTTACCATAGGCCACGAAGCAGCGGTTGTTTCGGCGAAACGTCGAATATCTGAGGGTCCACAACTGGTTTTCAACAAGGTGGTTAGTATAGGGATGGCACATAGGACGTTAGGGTGGATAGCTTAGACGATGTCGGTGTCAAGTGCGTCGACTAACCGCGCCGTTAAGGTAGGCTGGCGGGCGCGACACTGTGGAATGCAGATGGAGAATTCTGTGCAAGTTAAAACCTTGATAACTTTGCCTTCCGGTCATGGAATCGAGCTAGGTTTTTTTTGACGGCTGCAGAATCACGGGCCTCACCCTAGAGAGACTGGATTTGGAGAATTGGAGCACCAGAGATTTTTCTAGAAATTACTTACCATAGGCCACGAAGCAGCGGTTGTTTCGACGAAACGTCGAATATCTGAGGGTCCACAACTGCTTTTCAACGAGGTGGTTAGTATAGTGATGGCACATAGGACGTTAGGGTGGATAGCTTAGACGAAGTCGGTGTCAAGTGAGTCGACTAACCGCGCCGTTAAGGTAGGCTGGCGGGCGCGACACTGTGGAATGCAGATGGAGAATTCTGTGCAAATTAAAACCTTGATAACTTTGCCTTCCGGTCATGGAATCGAGCTAGGTTTTTTTTGACGGCTGCAGAATCACTGGCCTCACCCTAGAGAGACTGGATTTGGAGAATTGGACCACCAGAGATTTTTCTAGAAATTACTTACCATAGGCCACGAAGCAGCGGTTGTTTCGACGAAACGTCGAATATCTGAGGGTCCACAACTGCTTTTCAACGAGGTGGTTAGTATAGTGATGGCACATAGGACGTTAGGGTGGATAGCTTAGACGAAGTCGGTGTCAAGTGAGTCGACTAACCGCGCCGTTAAGGTAGGCTGGCGGGCGCGACACTGTGGAATGCAGATGGAGAATTCTGTGCAAATTAAAACCTTGATAACTTTGCCTTCCGGTCATGGAATCGAGCTAGGTTTTTTTTGACGGCTGCAGAATCACTGGCCTCACCCTAGAGAGACTGGATTTGGAGAATTGGACCACCAGAGATTTTTCTAGAAATTACTTACCATAGGCCACGAAGCAGCGGTTGTTTCGACGAAACGTCGAATATCTGAGGGTCCACAACTGCTTTTCAACGAGGTGGTTAGTATAGTGATGGCACATAGGACGTTAGGGTGGATAGCTTAGACGATGTCGGTGTCAAGTGAGTCGACTAACCGCGCCGTTAAGGTAGGCTGGCGGGCGCGACACTGTGGAATGCAGATGGAGAATTCTGTGCAAATTAAAACCTTGATAACTTTGCCTTCCGGTCATGGAATCGAGCTAGGTTTTTTTTGACGGCTGCAGAATCACTGGCCTCACCCTAGAGAGACTGGATTTGGAGAGTTGGAGCACCAGAGATTTTTCTATAAATTACCTACTATAGGCCACGAAGCAGCGGTTGTTTCGGCGAAACGTCGAATATCTAAGGGTCCACAACTGGTTTTCAACGAGGTGGTTACTATAGGGATGGCACATAGGACATTAGGGTGGATAGCTTAGACGATGTCGGTGTCAAGCGCGTCGACTAACCGCGCTGTTAAGGTAGGCTGGCGGGCGCGACACTGGAATGCAGATGGAGAATTCTGTGCAAATTAAAACCTTGATAACTTTGCTTTCCGGTCATATAATCGAGCTAGGTTTTTTTTGACGGCTGCAGAATCACGGGCCTCACCCTAGAGAGACTGGAATTGGAGAGTTGGACCCCCAGAGATTTTTCTAGAAATTACTTACCATAGGCCACGAAGCAGCGGTTGTTTCGGCGAAACGTCGAATATCTGAGGGTCCACAACTGGTTTTCAACAAGGTGGTTAGTATAGGGATGGCACATAGGACGTTAGGGTGGATAGCTTAGACGATGTCGGTGTCAAGTGCGTCGACTAACCGCGCCGTTAAGGTAGGCTGGCGGGCGCGACACTGTGGAATGCAGATGGAGAATTCTGTGCAAGTTAAAACCTTGATAACTTTGCCTTCCGGTCATGGAATCGAGCTAGGTTTTTTTTGACGGCTGCAGAATCACGGGCCTCACCCTAGAGAGACTGGATTTGGAGAATTGGAGCACCAGAGATTTTTCTAGAAATTACTTACCATAGGCCACGAAGCAGCGGTTGTTTCAACGAAACGTCGAATATCTGAGGGTCCACAACTGCTTTTCAACGAGGTGGTTAGTATAGTGATGGCACATAGGACGTTAGGGTGGATAGCTTAGACGAAGTCGGTGTCAAGTGAGTCGACTAACCGCGCCGTTAAGGTAGGCTGGCGGGCGCGACACTGTGGAATGCAGATGGAGAATTCTGTGCAAATTAAAACCTTGATAACTTTGCCTTCCGGTCATGGAATCGAGCTAGGTTTTTTTTGACGGCTGCAGAATCACTGGCCTCACCCTAGAGAGACTGGATTTGGAGAGTTGGAGCACCAGAGATTTTTCTATAAATTACCTACTATAGGCCACGAAGCAGCGGTTGTTTCGGCGAAACGTCGAATATCTAAGGGTCCACAACTGGTTTTCAACGAGGTGGTTACTATAGGGATGGCACATAGGACATTAGGGTGGATAGCTTAGACGATGTCGGTGTCAAGCGCGTCGACTAACCGCGCTGTTAAGGTAGGCTGGCGGGCGCGACACTGGAATGCAGATGGAGAATTCTGTGCAAATTAAAACCTTGATAACTTTGCTTTCCGGTCATATAATCGAGCTAGGTTTTTTTTGACGGCTGCAGAATCACGGGCCTCACCCTAGAGAGACTGGAATTGGAGAGTTGGACCCCCAGAGATTTTTCTAGAAATTACTTACCATAGGCCACGAAGCAGCGGTTGTTTCGGCGAAACGTCGAATATCTGAGGGTCCACAACTGGTTTTCAACAAGGTGGTTAGTATAGGGATGGCACATAGGACGTTAGGGTGGATAGCTTAGACGATGTCGGTGTCAAGTGCGTCGACTAACCGCGCCGTTAAGGTAGGCTGGCGGGCGCGACACTGTGGAATGCAGATGGAGAATTCTGTGCAAGTTAAAACCTTGATAACTTTGCCTTCCGGTCATGGAATCGAGCTAGGTTTTTTTTGACGGCTGCAGAATCACGGGCCTCACCCTAGAGAGACTGGAATTGGAGAGTTGGACCCCCAGAGATTTTTCTAGAAATTACTTACCATAGGCCACGAAGCAGCGGTTGTTTCGGCGAAACGTCGAATATCTGAGGGTCCACAACTGGTTCTCAACAAGGTGGTTAGTATAGGGATGGCACATAGGACGTTAGGGTGGATAGCTTAGACGATGTCGGTGTCAAGTGCGTCGACTAACCGCGCCGTTAAGGTAGGCGGGCGGGCGTGACACTGTGGAATGCAGATGGAGAATTCTGTGCAAATTAAAACCTTGATAACTTTGCCTTCCGGTCATGGAATCGAGCTAGGTTTTTTTTGACGGCTGCAGAATCACGGGCCTCACCCTAGAGAGACTGGATTTGGAGAATTGGAGCACCAGAGATTTTTCTAGAAATTACTTACCATAGGCCACGAAGCAGCGGTTGTTTCGACGAAACGTCGAATATCTGAGGGTCCACAACTGCTTTTCAACGAGGTGGTTAGTATAGGGATGGCACATAGGACGTTAGGGTGGATAGCTTAGACGATGTCGGTGTCAAGTGAGTCGACTAACCGCGCCGTTAAGGTAGGCGGGCGGGCGCGACACTGTGGAATGCAGATGGAGAATTCTGTGCAAATTAAAACCTTGATAACTTTGCCTTCCGGTCATGGAATCGAGCTAGGTTTTTTTTGACGGCTGCAGAATCACGGGCCTCACCCTAGAGAGACTGGATTTGGAGAATTGGAGCACCAGAGATTTTTTTAGAAATTACTTACCATAGGCCACGAAGCAGCGGTTGTTTCGACGAAACGTCGAATATCTGAGGGTCCACAACTGCTTTTCAACGAGGTGGTTAGTATAGGGATGGCACATAGGACGTTAGGGTGGATAGCTTAGACGATGTCGGTGTCAAGTGAGTCGACTAACCGCGCCGTTAAGGTAGGCGGGCGGGCGCGACACTGTGGAATGCAGATGGAGAATTCTGTGCAAATTAAAACCTTGATAACTTTGCCTTCCGGTCATGGAATCGAGCTAGGTTTTTTTTGACGGCTGCAGAATCACGGGCCTCACCCTAGAGAGACTGGATTTGGAGAATTGGAGCACCAGAGATTTTTCTAGAAATTACTTACCATAGGCCACGAAGCAGCGGTTGTTTCGACGAAACGTCGAATATCTGAGGGTCCACAACTGCTTTTCAACGAGGTGGTTAGTATAGTGATGGCACATAGGACGTTAGGGTGGATAGCTTAGACGATGTCGGTGTCAAGTGAGTCGACTAACCGCGCCGTTAAGGTAGGCTGGCGGGCGCGACACTGTGGAATGCAGATGGAGAATTCTGTGCAAATTAAAACCTTGATAACTTTGCCTTCCGGTCATGGAATCGAGCTAGGTTTTTTTTGACGGCTGCAGAATCACTGGCCTCACCCTAGAGAGACTGGATTTGGAGAATTGGAGCACCAGAGATTTTTCTAGAAATTACTTACCATAGGCCACGAAGCAGCGGTTGTTTCGACGAAACGTCGAATATCTGAGGGTCCACAACTGCTTTTCAACGAGGTGGTTAGTATAGTGATGGCACATAGGACGTTAGGGTGGATAGCTTAGACGATGTCGGTGTCAAGTGAGTCGACTAACCACGCCGTTAAGGTAGGCTGGCGGGCGCGACACTGTGGAATGCAGATGGAGAATTCTGTGCAAATTAAAACCTTGATAACTTTGCCTTCCGGTCATGGAATCGAGCTAGGTTTTTTTTGACGGCTGCAGAATCACGGGCCTCACCCTAGAGAGACTGGATTTGGAGAATTGGAGCACCAGAGATTTTTCTAGAAATTACTTACCATAGGCCACGAAGCAGCGGTTGTTTCGACGAAACGTCGAATATCTGAGGGTCCACAACTGCTTTTCAACGAGGTGGTTAGTATAGTGATGGCACATAGGACGTTAGGGTGGATAGCTTAGACGATGTCGGTGTCAAGTGAGTCGACTAACCGCGCCGTTAAGGTAGGCTGGCGGGCGCGACACTGTGGAATGCAGATGGAGAATTCTGTGCAAATTAAAACCTTGATAACTTTGCCTTCCGGTCATGGAATCGAGCTAGGTTTTTTTTAACGGCTGCAGAATCACAGGCCTCACCGAAGAGAGACTGGATTTGGAGAGTTGGACCCCCAGAGATTTTTCTATAAATTACCTACTATAGGCCACGAAGCAGCGGTTGTTTCGGCGAAACGTCGAATATCTAAGGGTCCACAACTAGTTTTCAACGAGGTGGTTACTATAGGGATGGCACATAGGACATTAGGGTGGATAGCTTAGACGATGTCGGTGTCAAACGCGTCGACTAACCGCGCTGTTAAGGTAGGCTGGCGGGCGCGACACTGGAATGCAGATGGAGAATTCTGTGCAAGTTAAAACCTTGATAACTTTGCCTTCCGGTCATGGAATCGAGCTAGGTTTTTTTTGACGGCTGCAGAATCACGGGCCTCACCCTAGAGAGACTGGAATTGGAGAGTTGGACCCCCAGAGATTTTTCTAGAAATTACTTACCATAGGCCACGAAGCAGCGGTTGTTTCGGCGAAACGTCGAATATCTGAGGGTCCACAACTGGTTCTCAACAAGGTGGTTAGTATAGGGATGGCACATAGGACGTTAGGGTGGATAGCTTAGACGATGTCGGTGTCAAGTGCGTCGACTAACCGCGCCGTTAAGGTAGGCGGGCGGGCGTGACACTGTGGAATGCAGATGGAGAATTCTGTGCAAATTAAAACCTTGATAACTTTGCCTTCCGGTCATGGAATCGAGCTAGGTTTTTTTTGACGGCTGCAGAATCACGGGCCTCACCCTAGAGAGACTGGATTTGGAGAATTGGAGCACCAGAGATTTTTCTAGAAATTACTTACCATAGGCCACGAAGCAGCGGTTGTTTCGACGAAACGTCGAATATCTGAGGGTCCACAACTGCTTTTCAACGAGGTGGTTAGTATAGGGATGGCACATAGGACGTTAGGGTGGATAGCTTAGACGATGTCGGTGTCAAGTGAGTCGACTAACCGCGCCGTTAAGGTAGGCGGGCGGGCGCGACACTGTGGAATGCAGATGGAGAATTCTGTGCAAGTTAAAACCTTGATAACTTTGCCTTCCGGTCATGGAATCGAGCTAGGTTTTTTTTGACGGCTGCAGAATCACGGGCCTCACCCTAGAGAGACTGGATTTGGAGAATTGGAGCACCAGAGATTTTTCTAGAAATTACTTACCATAGGCCACGAAGCAGCGGTTGTTTCGACGAAACGTCGAATATCTGAGGGTCCACAACTGCTTTTCAACGAGGTGGTTAGTATAGGGATGGCACATAGGACGTTAGGGTGGATAGCTTAGACGATGTCGGTGTCAAGTGAGTCGACTAACCGCGCCGTTAAGGTAGGCGGGCGGGCGCGACACTGTGGAATGCAGATGGAGAATTCTGTGCAAATTAAAACCTTGATAACTTTGCCTTCCGGTCATGGAATCGAGCTAGGTTTTTTTTGACGGCTGCAGAATCACGGGCCTCACCCTAGAGAGACTGGATTTGGAGAATTGGAGCACCAGAGATTTTTCTAGAAATTACTTACCATAGGCCACGAAGCAGCGGTTGTTTCGACGAAACGTCGAATATCTGAGGGTCCACAACTGCTTTTCAACGAGGTGGTTAGTATAGTGATGGCACATAGGACGTTAGGGTGGATAGCTTAGACGATGTCGGTGTCAAGTGAGTCGACTAACCGCGCCGTTAAGGTAGGCTGGCGGGCGCGACACTGTGGAATGCAGATGGAGAATTCTGTGCAAATTAAAACCTTGATAACTTTGCCTTCCGGTCATGGAATCGAGCTAGGTTTTTTTTGACGGCTGCAGAATCACGGGCCTCACCCTAGAGAGACTGGATTTGGAGAATTGGAGCACCAGAGATTTTTCTAGAAATTACTTACCATAGGCCACGAAGCAGCGGTTGTTTCGACGAAACGTCGAATATCTGAGGGTCCACAACTGCTTTTCAACGAGGTGGTTAGTATAGGGATGGCACATAGGACGTTAGGGTGGATAGCTTAGACGATGTCGGTGTCAAGTGAGTCGACTAACCGCGCCGTTAAGGTAGGCGGGCGGGCGCGACACTGTGGAATGCAGATGGAGAATTCTGTGCAAATTAAAACCTTGATAACTTTGCCTTCCGGTCATGGAATCGAGCTAGGTTTTTTTTGACGGCTGCAGAATCACGGGCCTCACCCTAGAGAGACTGGATTTGGAGAATTGGAGCACCAGAGATTTTTCTAGAAATTACTTACCATAGGCCACGAAGCAGCGGTTGTTTCGACGAAACGTCGAATATCTGAGGGTCCACAACTGCTTTTCAACGAGGTGGTTAGTATAGTGATGGCACATAGGACGTTAGGGTGGATAGCTTAGACGATGTCGGTGTCAAGTGAGTCGACTAACCGCGCCGTTAAGGTAGGCTGGCGGGCGCGACACTGTGGAATGCAGATGGAGAATTCTGTGCAAATTAAAACCTTGATAACTTTGCCTTCCGGTCATGGAATCGAGCTAGGTTTTTTTTGACGGCTGCAGAATCACTGGCCTCACCCTAGAGAGACTGGATTTGGAGAATTGGAGCACCAGAGATTTTTCTAGAAATTACTTACCATAGGCCACGAAGCAGCGGTTGTTTCGACGAAACGTCGAATATCTGAGGGTCCACAACTGCTTTTCAACGAGGTGGTTAGTATAGTGATGGCACATAGGACGTTAGGGTGGATAGCTTAGACGATGTCGGTGTCAAGTGAGTCGACTAACCACGCCGTTAAGGTAGGCTGGCGGGCGCGACACTGTGGAATGCAGATGGAGAATTCTGTGCAAATTAAAACCTTGATAACTTTGCCTTCCGGTCATGGAATCGAGCTAGGTTTTTTTTGACGGCTGCAGAATCACGGGCCTCACCCTAGAGAGACTGGATTTGGAGAATTGGAGCACCAGAGATTTTTCTAGAAATTACTTACCATAGGCCACGAAGCAGCGGTTGTTTCGACGAAACGTCGAATATCTGAGGGTCCACAACTGCTTTTCAACGAGGTGGTTAGTATAGTGATGGCACATAGGACGTTAGGGTGGATAGCTTAGACGATGTCGGTGTCAAGTGAGTCGACTAACCGCGCCGTTAAGGTAGGCTGGCGGGCGCGACACTGTGGAATGCAGATGGAGAATTCTGTGCAAATTAAAACCTTGATAACTTTGCCTTCCGGTCATGGAATCGAGCTAGGTTTTTTTTAACGGCTGCAGAATCACAGGCCTCACCGAAGAGAGACTGGATTTGGAGAGTTGGACCCCCAGAGATTTTTCTATAAATTACCTACTATAGGCCACGAAGCAGCGGTTGTTTCGGCGAAACGTCGAATATCTAAGGGTCCACAACTAGTTTTCAACGAGGTGGTTACTATAGGGATGGCACATAGGACATTAGGGTGGATAGCTTAGACGATGTCGGTGTCAAACGCGTCGACTAACCGCGCTGTTAAGGTAGGCTGGCGGGCGCGACACTGGAATGCAGATGGAGAATTCTGTGCAAATTAAAACCTTGATAACTTTGCTTTCCGGTCATATAATCGAGCTAGGTTTTTTTTGACGGCTGCAGAATCACGGGCCTCACCCTAGAGAGACTGGAATTGGAGAGTTGGACCCCCAGAGATTTTTCTAGAAATTACTTACCATAGGCCACGAAGCAGTGGTTGTTTCGGCGAAACGTCGAATATCTGAGGGTCCACAACTGGTTTTCAACAAGGTGGTTAGTATAGGGATGGCACATAGGACGTTAGGGTGGATAGCTTAGACGATGTCGGTGTCAAGTGCGTCGACTAACCGCGCCGTTAAGGTAGGCTGGCGGGCGCGACACTGTGGAATGCAGATGGAGAATTCTGTGCAAATTAAAACCTTGATAACTTTGCCTTCCGGTCATGGAATCGAGCTAGGTTTTTTTTAACGGCTGCAGAATCACAGGCCTCACCGAAGAGAGACTGGATTTGGAGAATTGGAGCACCAGAGATTTTTCTAGAAATTACTTACCATAGGCCACGAAGCAGCGGTTGTTTCGACGAAACGTCGAATATCTGAGGGTCCACAACTGCTTTTCAACGAGGTGGTTAGTATAGTGATGGCACATAGGACGTTAGGGTGGATAGCTTAGACGATGTCGGTGTCAAGTGAGTCGACTAACCGCGCCGTTAAGGTAGGCTGGCGGGCGCGACACTGTGGAATGCAGATGGAGAATTCTGTGCAAATTAAAACCTTGATAACTTTGCTTTCCGGTCATATAATCGAGCTAGGTTTTTTTTGACGGCTGCAGAATCACGGGCCTCACCCTAGAGAGACTGGAATTGGAGAGTTGGACCCCCAGAGATTTTTCTAGAAATTACTTACCATAGGCCACGAAGCAGTGGTTGTTTCGGCGAAACGTCGAATATCTGAGGGTCCACAACTGGTTTTCAACAAGGTGGTTAGTATAGGGATGGCACATAGGACGTTAGGGTGGATAGCTTAGACGATGTCGGTGTCAAGTGCGTCGACTAACCGCGCCGTTAAGGTAGGCTGGCGGGCGCGACACTGTGGAATGCAGATGGAGAATTCTGTGCAAATTAAAACCTTGATAACTTTGCCTTCCGGTCATGGAATCGAGCTAGGTTTTTTTTGACGGCTGCAGAATCACGGGCCTCACCCTAGAGAGACTGGATTTGGAGAATTGGAGCACCAGAGATTTTTCTAGAAATTACTTACCATAGGCCACGAAGCAGCGGTTGTTTCGACGAAACGTCGAATATCTGAGGGTCCACAACTGCTTTTCAACGAGGTGGTTAGTATAGTGATGGCACATAGGACGTTAGGGTGGATAGCTTAGACGATGTCGGTGTCAAGTGAGTCGACTAACCGCGCCGTTAAGGTAGGCTGGCGGGCGCGACACTGTGGAATGCAGATGGAGAATTCTGTGCAAATTAAAACCTTGATAACTTTGCCTTCCGGTCATGGAATCGAGCTAGGTTTTTTTTGACGGCTGCAGAATCACGGGCCTCACCCTAGAGAGACTGGATTTGGAGAATTGGAGCACCAGAGATTTTTCTAGAAATTACTTACCATAGGCCACGAAGCAGCGGTTGTTTCGACGAAACGTCGAATATCTGAGGGTCCACAACTGCTTTTCAACGAGGTGGTTAGTATAGTGATGGCACATAGGACGTTAGGGTGGATAGCTTAGACGATGTCGGTGTCAAGTGAGTCGACTAACCGCGCCGTTAAGGTAGGCTGGCGGGCGCGACACTGTGGAATGCAGATGGAGAATTCTGTGCAAATTAAAACCTTGATAACTTTGCCTTCCGGTCATGGAATCGAGCTAGGTTTTTTTTAACGGCTGCAGAATCACAGGCCTCACCGAAGAGAGACTGGATTTGGAGAGTTGGACCCCCAGAGATTTTTCTATAAATTACCTACTATAGGCCACGAAGCAGCGGTTGTTTCGGCGAAACGTCGAATATCTAAGGGTCCACAACTAGTTTTCAACGAGGTGGTTACTATAGGGATGGCACATAGGACATTAGGGTGGATAGCTTAGACGATGTCGGTGTCAAACGCGTCGACTAACCGCGCTGTTAAGGTAGGCTGGCGGGCGCGACACTGGAATGCAGATGGAGAATTCTGTGCAAATTAAAACCTTGATAACTTTGCTTTCCGGTCATATAATCGAGCTAGGTTTTTTTTGACGGCTGCAGAATCACGGGCCTCACCCTAGAGAGACTGGAATTGGAGAGTTGGACCCCCAGAGATTTTTCTAGAAATTACTTACCATAGGCCACGAAGCAGTGGTTGTTTCGGCGAAACGTCGAATATCTGAGGGTCCACAACTGGTTTTCAACAAGGTGGTTAGTATAGGGATGGCACATAGGACGTTAGGGTGGATAGCTTAGACGATGTCGGTGTCAAGTGCGTCGACTAACCGCGCCGTTAAGGTAGGCTGGCGGGCGCGACACTGTGGAATGCAGATGGAGAATTCTGTGCAAATTAAAACCTTGATAACTTTGCCTTCCGGTCATGGAATCGAGCTAGGTTTTTTTTAACGGCTGCAGAATCACAGGCCTCACCGAAGAGAGACTGGATTTGGAGAATTGGAGCACCAGAGATTTTTCTAGAAATTACTTACCATAGGCCACGAAGCAGCGGTTGTTTCGACGAAACGTCGAATATCTGAGGGTCCACAACTGCTTTTCAACGAGGTGGTTAGTATAGTGATGGCACATAGGACGTTAGGGTGGATAGCTTAGACGATGTCGGTGTCAAGTGAGTCGACTAACCGCGCCGTTAAGGTAGGCTGGCGGGCGCGACACTGTGGAATGCAGATGGAGAATTCTGTGCAAATTAAAACCTTGATAACTTTGCCTTCCGGTCATGGAATCGAGCTAGGTTTTTTTTAACGGCTGCAGAATCACAGGCCTCACCGAAGAGAGACTGGATTTGGAGAGTTGGACCCCCAGAGATTTTTCTATAAATTACCTACTATAGGCCACGAAGCAGCGGTTGTTTCGGCGAAACGTCGAATATCTAAGGGTCCACAACTAGTTTTCAACGAGGTGGTTACTATAGGGATGGCACATAGGACATTAGGGTGGATAGCTTAGACGATGTCGGTGTCAAACGCGTCGACTAACCGCGCTGTTAAGGTAGGCTGGCGGGCGCGACACTGGAATGCAGATGGAGAATTCTGTGCAAATTAAAACCTTGATAACTTTGCTTTCCGGTCATATAATCGAGCTAGGTTTTTTTTGACGGCTGCAGAATCACGGGCCTCACCCTAGAGAGACTGGAATTGGAGAGTTGGACCCCCAGAGATTTTTCTAGAAATTACTTACCATAGGCCACGAAGCAGTGGTTGTTTCGGCGAAACGTCGAATATCTGAGGGTCCACAACTGGTTTTCAACAAGGTGGTTAGTATAGGGATGGCACATAGGACGTTAGGGTGGATAGCTTAGACGATGTCGGTGTCAAGTGCGTCGACTAACCGCGCCGTTAAGGTAGGCTGGCGGGCGCGACACTGTGGAATGCAGATGGAGAATTCTGTGCAAATTAAAACCTTGATAACTTTGCCTTCCGGTCATGGAATCGAGCTAGGTTTTTTTTAACGGCTGCAGAATCACAGGCCTCACCGAAGAGAGACTGGATTTGGAGAATTGGAGCACCAGAGATTTTTCTAGAAATTACTTACCATAGGCCACGAAGCAGCGGTTGTTTCGACGAAACGTCGAATATCTGAGGGTCCACAACTGCTTTTCAACGAGGTGGTTAGTATAGTGATGGCACATAGGACGTTAGGGTGGATAGCTTAGACGATGTCGGTGTCAAGTGAGTCGACTAACCGCGCCGTTAAGGTAGGCTGGCGGGCGCGACACTGTGGAATGCAGATGGAGAATTCTGTGCAAATTAAAACCTTGATAACTTTGCTTTCCGGTCATATAATCGAGCTAGGTTTTTTTTGACGGCTGCAGAATCACGGGCCTCACCCTAGAGAGACTGGAATTGGAGAGTTGGACCCCCAGAGATTTTTCTAGAAATTACTTACCATAGGCCACGAAGCAGTGGTTGTTTCGGCGAAACGTCGAATATCTGAGGGTCCACAACTGGTTTTCAACAAGGTGGTTAGTATAGGGATGGCACATAGGACGTTAGGGTGGATAGCTTAGACGATGTCGGTGTCAAGTGCGTCGACTAACCGCGCCGTTAAGGTAGGCTGGCGGGCGCGACACTGTGGAATGCAGATGGAGAATTCTGTGCAAATTAAAACCTTGATAACTTTGCCTTCCGGTCATGGAATCGAGCTAGGTTTTTTTTGACGGCTGCAGAATCACGGGCCTCACCCTAGAGAGACTGGATTTGGAGAATTGGAGCACCAGAGATTTTTCTAGAAATTACTTACCATAGGCCACGAAGCAGCGGTTGTTTCGACGAAACGTCGAATATCTGAGGGTCCACAACTGCTTTTCAACGAGGTGGTTAGTATAGTGATGGCACATAGGACGTTAGGGTGGATAGCTTAGACGATGTCGGTGTCAAGTGAGTCGACTAACCGCGCCGTTAAGGTAGGCTGGCGGGCGCGACACTGTGGAATGCAGATGGAGAATTCTGTGCAAATTAAAACCTTGATAACTTTGCTTTCCGGTCATATAATCGAGCTAGGTTTTTTTTGACGGCTGCAGAATCACGGGCCTCACCCTAGAGAGACTGGAATTGGAGAGTTGGACCCCCAGAGATTTTTCTAGAAATTACTTACCATAGGCCACGAAGCAGTGGTTGTTTCGGCGAAACGTCGAATATCTGAGGGTCCACAACTGGTTTTCAACAAGGTGGTTAGTATAGGGATGGCACATAGGACGTTAGGGTGGATAGCTTAGACGATGTCGGTGTCAAGTGCGTCGACTAACCGCGCCGTTAAGGTAGGCTGGCGGGCGCGACACTGTGGAATGCAGATGGAGAATTCTGTGCAAATTAAAACCTTGATAACTTTGCCTTCCGGTCATGGAATCGAGCTAGGTTTTTTTTGACGGCTGCAGAATCACGGGCCTCACCCTAGAGAGACTGGATTTGGAGAATTGGAGCACCAGAGATTTTTCTAGAAATTACTTACCATAGGCCACGAAGCAGCGGTTGTTTCGACGAAACGTCGAATATCTGAGGGTCCACAACTGCTTTTCAACGAGGTGGTTAGTATAGTGATGGCACATAGGACGTTAGGGTGGATAGCTTAGACGATGTCGGTGTCAAGTGAGTCGACTAACCGCGCCGTTAAGGTAGGCTGGCGGGCGCGACACTGTGGAATGCAGATGGAGAATTCTGTGCAAATTAAAACCTTGATAACTTTGCCTTCCGGTCATGGAATCGAGCTAGGTTTTTTTTAACGGCTGCAGAATCACAGGCCTCACCGAAGAGAGACTGGATTTGGAGATTGGACCCCCAGAGATTTTTTTAGAAATTACCTACTATAGGCCACGAAGCAGCGGTTGTTTCGGCGAAACGTCGAATATCTAAGGGTCCACAACTGGTTTTCAACGAGGTGGTTACTATAGGGATGGCACATAGGACATTAGGGTGGATAGCTTAGACGATGTCGGTGTCAAGCGCGTCGACTAACCGCGCTGTTAAGGTAGGCTGGCGGGCGCGACACTGGAATGCAGATGGAGAATTCTGTGCAAATTAAAACCTTGATAACTTTGCTTTCCGGTCATATAATCGAGCTAGGTTTTTTTTGACGGCTGCAGAATCACGGGCCTCACCCTAGAGAGACTGGAATTGGAGAGTTGGACCCCCAGAGATTTTTCTAGAAATTACTTACCATAGGCCACGAAGCAGCGGTTGTTTCGGCGAAACGTCGAATATCTGAGGGTCCACAACTGGTTTTCAACAAGGTGGTTAGTATAGGGATGGCACATAGGACGTTTGGGTGGATAGCTTAGACGATGTCGGTGTCAAGTGCGTCGACTAACCGCGCCGTTAAGGTAGGCGGGCGGGCGCGACACTGTGGAATGCAGATGGAGAATTCTGTGCAAATTAAAACCTTGATAACTTTGCCTTCCGGTCATGGAATCGAGCTAGGTTTTTTTTGACGGCTGCAGAATCACGGGCCTCACCCTAGAGAGACTGGATTTGGAGAATTGGAGCACCAGAGATTTTTCTAGAAATTACTTACCATAGGCCACGAAGCAGCGGTTGTTTCGACGAAACGTCGAATATCTGAGGGTCCACAACTGCTTTTCAACGAGGTGGTTAGTATAGTGATGGCACATAGGACGTTAGGGTGGATAGCTTAGACGATGTCGGTGTCAAGTGAGTCGACTAACCGCGCCGTTAAGGTAGGCTGGCGGGCGCGACACTGTGGAATGCAGATGGAGAATTCTGTGCAAATTAAAACCTTGATAACTTTGCCTTCCGGTCATGGAATCGAGCTAGGTTTTTTTTGACGGCTGCAGAATCACTGGCCTCACCCTAGAGAGACTGGATTTGGAGAATTGGAGCACCAGAGATTTTTCTAGAAATTACTTACCATAGGCCACGAAGCAGCGGTTGTTTCGACGAAACGTCGAATATCTGAGGGTCCACAACTGCTTTTCAACGAGGTGGTTAGTATAGTGATGGCACATAGGACGTTAGGGTGGATAGCTTAGACGATGTCGGTGTCAAGTGAGTCGACTAACCGCGCCGTTAAGGTAGGCTGGCGGGCGCGACACTGTGGAATGCAGATGGAGAATTCTGTGCAAATTAAAACCTTGATAACTTTGCCTTCCGGTCATGGAATCGAGCTAGGTTTTTTTTGACGGCTGCAGAATCACTGGCCTCACCCTAGAGACACTGGATTTGGAGAATTGGACCACTAGAGATTTTTCTAGAAATTACTTACCATAGGCCACGAAGCAGCGGTTGTTTCGACGAAACGTCGAATATTTGAGGGTCCACAACTGCTTTTCAACGAGGTGGTTAGTATAGTGATGGCACATAGGACGTTAGGGTGGATAGCTTAGACGATGTCGGTGTCAAGTGAGTCGACTAACCGCGCCGTTAAGGTAGGCTGGCGGGCGCGACACTGTGGAATGCAGATGGAGAATTCTGTGCAAATTAAAACCTTGATAACTTTGCCTTCCGGTCATGGAATCGAGCTAGGTTTTTTTTGACGGCTGCAGAATCACTGGCCTCACCCTAGAGACACTGGATTTGGAGAATTGGACCACTAGAGATTTTTCTAGAAATTACTTACCATAGGCCACGAAGCAGCGGTTGTTTCGACGAAACGTCGAATATCTGAGGGTCCACAACTGCTTTTCAACGAGGTGGTTAGTATAGTGATGGCACATAGGACGTTAGGGTGGATAGCTTAGACGATGTCGGTGTCAAGTGAGTCGACTAACCGCGCCGTTAAGGTAGGCTGGCGGGCGCGACACTGTGGAATGCAGATGGAGAATTCTGTGCAAATTAAAACCTTGATAACTTTGCCTTCCGGTCATGGAATCGAGCTAGGTTTTTTTTGACGGCTGCAGAATCACTGGCCTCACCCTAGAGACACTGGATTTGGAGAATTGGACCACTAGAGATTTTTCTAGAAATTACTTACCATAGGCCACGAAGCAGCGGTTGTTTCGACGAAACGTCGAATATCTGAGGGTCCACAACTGCTTTTCAACGAGGTGGTTAGTATAGTGATGGCACATAGGACGTTAGGGTGGATAGCTTAGACGATGTCGGTGTCAAGTGAGTCGACTAACCGCGCCGTTAAGGTAGGCTGGCGGGCGCGACACTGTGGAATGCAGATGGAGAATTCTGTGCAAATTAAAACCTTGATAACTTTGCCTTCCGGTCATGGAATCGAGCTAGGTTTTTTTTGACGGCTGCAGAATCACTGGCCTCACCCTAGAGACACTGGATTTGGAGAATTGGACCACTAGAGATTTTTCTAGAAATTACTTACCATAGGCCACGAAGCAGCGGTTGTTTCGACGAAACGTCGAATATCTGAGGGTCCACAACTGCTTTTCAACGAGGTGGTTAGTATAGTGATGGCACATAGGACGTTAGGGTGGATAGCTTAGACGATGTCGGTGTCAAGTGAGTCGACTAACCGCGCCGTTAAGGTAGGCTGGCGGGCGCGACACTGTGGAATGCAGATGGAGAATTCTGTGCAAATTAAAACCTTGATAACTTTGCCTTCCGGTCATGGAATCGAGCTAGGTTTTTTTTGACGGCTGCAGAATCACTGGCCTCACCCTAGAGACACTGGATTTGGAGAATTGGACCACTAGAGATTTTTCTAGAAATTACTTACCATACGCCACGAAGCAGCGGTTGTTTCGACGAAACGTCGAATATCTGAGGGTCCACAACTGCTTTTCAACGAGGTGGTTAGTATAGTGATGGCACATAGGACGTTAGGGTGGATAGCTTAGACGATGTCGGTGTCAAGTGAGTCGACTAACCGCGCCGTTAAGGTAGGCTGGCGGGCGCGACACTGTGGAATGCAGATGGAGAATTCTGTGCAAATTAAAACCTTGATAACTTTGCCTTCCGGTCATGGAATCGAGCTAGGTTTTTTTTGACGGCTGCAGAATCACTGGCCTCACCCTAGAGACACTGGATTTGGAGAATTGGACCACTAGAGATTTTTCTAGAAATTACTTACCATAGGCCACGAAGCAGCGGTTGTTTCGACGAAACGTCGAATATCTGAGGGTCCACAACTGCTTTTCAACGAGGTGGTTAGTATAGTGATGGCACATAGGACGTTAGGGTGGATAGCTTAGACGATGTCGGTGTCAAGTGAGTCGACTAACCGCGCCGTTAAGGTAGGCTGGCGGGCGCGACACTGTGGAATGCAGATGGAGAATTCTGTGCAAATTAAAACCTTGATAACTTTGCCTTCCGGTCATGGAATCGAGCTAGGTTTTTTTTGACGGCTGCAGAATCACTGGCCTCACCCTAGAGACACTGGATTTGGAGAATTGGACCACTAGAGATTTTTCTAGAAATTACTTACCATAGGCCACGAAGCAGCGGTTGTTTCGACGAAACGTCGAATATCTGAGGGTCCACAACTGCTTTTCAACGAGGTGGTTAGTATAGTGATGGCACATAGGACGTTAGGGTGGATAGCTTAGACGATGTCGGTGTCAAGTGAGTCGACTAACCGCGCCGTTAAGGTAGGCTGGCGGGCGCGACACTGTGGAATGCAGATGGAGAATTCTGTGCAAATTAAAACCTTGATAACTTTGCCTTCCGGTCATGGAATCGAGCTAGGTTTTTTTTGACGGCTGCAGAATCACTGGCCTCACCCTAGAGAGACTGGATTTGGAGAATTGGAGCACCAGAGATTTTTCTAGAAATTACTTACCATAGGCCACGAAGCAGCGGTTGTTTCGACGAAACGTCGAATATCTGAGGGTCCACAACTGCTTTTCAACGAGGTGGTTAGTATAGTGATGGCACATAGGACGTTAGGGTGGATAGCTTAGACGATGTCGGTGTCAAGTGAGTCGACTAACCGCGCCGTTAAGGTAGGCTGGCGGGCGCGACACTGTGGAATGCAGATGGAGAATTCTGTGCAAATTAAAACCTTGATAACTTTGCCTTCCGGTCATGGAATCGAGCTAGGTTTTTTTTGACGGCTGCAGAATCACTGGCCTCACCCTAGAGACACTGGATTTGGAGAATTGGACCACTAGAGATTTTTCTAGAAATTACTTACCATAGGCCACGAAGCAGCGGTTGTTTCGACGAAACGTCGAATATCTGAGGGTCCACAACTGCTTTTCAACGAGGTGGTTAGTATAGTGATGGCACATAGGACGTTAGGGTGGATAGCTTAGACGATGTCGGTGTCAAGTGAGTCGACTAACCGCGCCGTTAAGGTAGGCTGGCGGGCGCGACACTGTGGAATGCAGATGGAGAATTCTGTGCAAATTAAAACCTTGATAACTTTGCCTTCCGGTCATGGAATCGAGCTAGGTTTTTTTTGACGGCTGCAGAATCACTGGCCTCACCCTAGAGACACTGGATTTGGAGAATTGGACCACTAGAGATTTTTCTAGAAATTACTTACCATAGGCCACGAAGCAGCGGTTGTTTCGACGAAACGTCGAATATCTGAGGGTCCACAACTGCTTTTCAACGAGGTGGTTAGTATAGTGATGGCACATAGGACATTAGGGTGGATAGCTTAGACGATGTCGGTGTCAAGTGAGTCGACTAACCGCGCCGTTAAGGTAGGCTGGCGGGCGCGACACTGTGGAATGCAGATGGAGAATTCTGTGCAAATTAAAACCTTGATAACTTTGCCTTCCGGTCATGGAATCGAGCTAGGTTTTTTTTGACGGCTGCAGAATCACTGGCCTCACCCTAGAGACACTGGATTTGGAGAATTGGACCACTAGAGATTTTTCTAGAAATTACTTACCATAGGCCACGAAGCAGCGGTTGTTTCGACGAAACGTCGAATATCTGAGGGTCCACAACTGCTTTTCAACGAGGTGGTTAGTATAGTGATGGCACATAGGACGTTAGGGTGGATAGCTTAGACGATGTCGGTGTCAAGTGAGTCGACTAACCGCGCCGTTAAGGTAGGCTGGCGGGCGCGACACTGTGGAATGCAGATGGAGAATTCTGTGCAAATTAAAACCTTGATAACTTTGCCTTCCGGTCATGGAATCGAGCTAGGTTTTTTTTGACGGCTGCAGAATCACTGGCCTCACCCTAGAGACACTGGATTTGGAGAATTGGACCACTAGAGATTTTTCTAGAAATTACTTACCATAGGCCACGAAGCAGCGGTTGTTTCGACGAAACGTCGAATATCTGAGGGTCCACAACTGCTTTTCAACGAGGTGGTTAGTATAGTGATGGCACATAGGACGTTAGGGTGGATAGCTTAGACGATGTCGGTGTCAAGTGAGTCGACTAACCGCGCCGTTAAGGTAGGCTGGCGGGCGCGACACTGTGGAATGCAGATGGAGAATTCTGTGCAAATTAAAACCTTGATAACTTTGCCTTCCGGTCATGGAATCGAGCTAGGTTTTTTTTGACGGCTGCAGAATCACTGGCCTCACCCTAGAGACACTGGATTTGGAGAATTGGACCACTAGAGATTTTTCTAGAAATTACTTACCATAGGCCACGAAGCAGCGGTTGTTTCGACGAAACGTCGAATATCTGAGGGTCCACAACTGCTTTTCAACGAGGTGGTTAGTATAGTGATGGCACATAGGACGTTAGGGTGGATAGCTTAGACGATGTCGGTGTCAAGTGAGTCGACTAACCGCGCCGTTAAGGTAGGCTGGCGGGCGCGACACTGTGGAATGCAGATGGAGAATTCTGTGCAAATTAAAACCTTGATAACTTTGCCTTCCGGTCATGGAATCGAGCTAGGTTTTTTTTGACGGCTGCAGAATCACTGGCCTCACCCTAGAGAGACTGGATTTGGAGAATTGGAGCACCAGAGATTTTTCTAGAAATTACTTACCATAGGCCACGAAGCAGCGGTTGTTTCGACGAAACGTCGAATATCTGAGGGTCCACAACTGCTTTTCAACGAGGTGGTTAGTATAGTGATGGCACATAGGACGTTAGGGTGGATAGCTTAGACGATGTCGGTGTCAAGTGAGTCGACTAACCGCGCCGTTAAGGTAGGCTGGCGGGCGCGACACTGTGGAATGCAGATGGAGAATTCTGTGCAAATTAAAACCTTGATAACTTTGCCTTCCGGTCATGGAATCGAGCTAGGTTTTTTTTGACGGCTGCAGAATCACTGGCCTCACCCTAGAGACACTGGATTTGGAGAATTGGACCACTAGAGATTTTTCTAGAAATTACTTACCATAGGCCACGAAGCAGCGGTTGTTTCGACGAAACGTCGAATATCTGAGGGTCCACAACTGCTTTTCAACGAGGTGGTTAGTATAGTGATGGCACATAGGACGTTAGGGTGGATAGCTTAGACGATGTCGGTGTCAAGTGAGTCGACTAACCGCGCCGTTAAGGTAGGCTGGCGGGCGCGACACTGTGGAATGCAGATGGAGAATTCTGTGCAAATTAAAACCTTGATAACTTTGCCTTCCGGTCATGGAATCGAGCTAGGTTTTTTTTGACGGCTGCAGAATCACTGGCCTCACCCTAGAGACACTGGATTTGGAGAATTGGACCACTAGAGATTTTTCTAGAAATTACTTACCATAGGCCACGAAGCAGCGGTTGTTTCGACGAAACGTCGAATATCTGAGGGTCCACAACTGCTTTTCAACGAGGTGGTTAGTATAGTGATGGCACATAGGACGTTAGGGTGGATAGCTTAGACGATGTCGGTGTCAAGTGAGTCGACTAACCGCGCCGTTAAGGTAGGCTGGCGGGCGCGACACTGTGGAATGCAGATGGAGAATTCTGTGCAAATTAAAACCTTGATAACTTTGCCTTCCGGTCATGGAATCGAGCTAGGTTTTTTTTGACGGCTGCAGAATCACTGGCCTCACCCTAGAGACACTGGATTTGGAGAATTGGACCACTAGAGATTTTTCTAGAAATTACTTACCATAGGCCACGAAGCAGCGGTTGTTTCGACGAAACGTCGAATATCTGAGGGTCCACAACTGCTTTTCAACGAGGTGGTTAGTATAGTGATGGCACATAGGACGTTAGGGTGGATAGCTTAGACGATGTCGGTGTCAAGTGAGTCGACTAACCGCGCCGTTAAGGTAGGCTGGCGGGCGCGACACTGTGGAATGCAGATGGAGAATTCTGTGCAAATTAAAACCTTGATAACTTTGCCTTCCGGTCATGGAATCGAGCTAGGTTTTTTTTGACGGCTGCAGAATCACTGGCCTCACCCTAGAGACACTGGATTTGGAGAATTGGACCACTAGAGATTTTTCTAGAAATTACTTACCATAGGCCACGAAGCAGCGGTTGTTTCGACGAAACGTCGAATATCTGAGGGTCCACAACTGCTTTTCAACGAGGTGGTTAGTATAGTGATGGCACATAGGACGTTAGGGTGGATAGCTTAGACGATGTCGGTGTCAAGTGAGTCGACTAACCGCGCCGTTAAGGTAGGCTGGCGGGCGCGACACTGTGGAATGCAGATGGAGAATTCTGTGCAAATTAAAACCTTGATAACTTTGCCTTCCGGTCATGGAATCGAGCTAGGTTTTTTTTGACGGCTGCAGAATCACTGGCCTCACCCTAGAGAGACTGGATTTGGAGAATTGGAGCACCAGAGATTTTTCTAGAAATTACTTACCATAGGCCACGAAGCAGCGGTTGTTTCGACGAAACGTCGAATATCTGAGGGTCCACAACTGCTTTTCAACGAGGTGGTTAGTATAGTGATGGCACATAGGACGTTAGGGTGGATAGCTTAGACGATGTCGGTGTCAAGTGAGTCGACTAACCGCGCCGTTAAGGTAGGCTGGCGGGCGCGACACTGTGGAATGCAGATGGAGAATTCTGTGCAAATTAAAACCTTGATAACTTTGCCTTCCGGTCATGGAATCGAGCTAGGTTTTTTTCAACGGCTGCAGAATCACAGGCCTCACCGAAGAGAGACTGGATTTGGAGAGTTGGACCCCCAGAGATTTTTCTAGAAATTACCTACTATAGGCCAAGAAGCAGCGGTTGTTTCGGCGAAACGTCGAATATCTAAGGGTCCACAACTGGTTTTCAACGAGGTGGTTACTATAGGGATGGCACATAGGACATTAGGGTGGATAGCTTAGACGATGTCGGTGTCAAACGCGTCGACTAACCGCGCTGTTAAGGTAGGCTGGCGGGCGCGACACTGGAATGCAGATGGAGAATTCTGTGCAAATTAAAACCTTGATAACTTTGCTTTCCGGTCATATAATCCAGCTAGGTTTTTTTTGACGGCTGCAGAATCACGGGCCTCACCCTAGAGAGACTGGAATTGGAGAGTTGGACCCCCAGAGATTTTTCTAGAAATTACTTACCATAGGCCACGAAGCAGCGGTTGTTTCGGCGAAACGTCGAATATCTGAGGGTCCACAACTGGTTTTCAACAAGGTGGTTAGTATAGGGATGGCACATAGGACGTTAGGGTGGATAGCTTAGACGATGTCGGTGTCAAGTGCGTCGACTAACCGCGCCGTTAAGGTAGGCGGGCGGGCGCGACACTGTGGAATGCAGATGGAGAATTCTGTGCAAATTAAAACCTTGATAACTTTGCCTTCCGGTCATGGAATCGAGCTAGGTTTTTTTTGACGGCTGCAGAATCACGGGCCTCACCCTAGAGAGACTGGATTTGGAGAATTGGAGCACCAGAGATTTTTCTAGAAATTACTTACCATAGGCCACGAAGCAGCGGTTGTTTCGACGAAACGTCGAATATCTGAGGGTCCACAACTGCTTTTCAACGAGGTGGTTAGTATAGTGATGGCACATAGGACGTTAGGGTGGATAGCTTAGACGATGTCGGTGTCAAGTGAGTCGACTAACCGCGCCGTTAAGGTAGGCTGGCGGGCGCGACACTGTGGAATGCAGATGGAGAATTCTGTGCAAATTAAAACCTTGATAACTTTGCCTTCCGGTCATGGAATCGAGCTAGGTTTTTTTTGACGGCTGCAGAATCACTGGCCTCACCCTAGAGACACAGGATTTGGAGAATTGGACCACTAGAGATTTTTCTAGAAATTACTTACCATAGGCCACGAAGCAGCGGTTGTTTCGACGAAACGTCGAATATCTGAGGGTCCACAACTGCTTTTCAACGAGGTGGTTAGTATAGTGATGGCACATAGGACGTTAGGGTGGATAGCTTAGACGATGTCGGTGTCAAGTGAGTCGACTAACCGCGCCGTTAAGGTAGGCTGGCGGGCGCGACACTGTGGAATGCAGATGGAGAATTCTGTGCAAATTAAAACCTTGATAACTTTGCCTTCCGGTCATGGAATCGAGCTAGGTTTTTTTTGACGGCTGCAGAATCACTGGCCTCACCCTAGAGACACTGGATTTGGAGAATTGGACCACTAGAGATTTTTCTAGAAATTACTTACCATAGGCCACGAAGCAGCGGTTGTTTCGACGAAACGTCGAATATCTGAGGGTCCACAACTGCTTTTCAACGAGGTGGTTAGTATAGTGATGGCACATAGGACGTTAGGGTGGATAGCTTAGACGATGTCGGTGTCAAGTGAGTCGACTAACCGCGCCGTTAAGGTAGGCTGGCGGGCGCGACACTGTGGAATGCAGATGGAGAATTCTGTGCAAATTAAAACCTTGATAACTTTGCCTTCCGGTCATGGAATCGAGCTAGGTTTTTTTTGACGGCTGCAGAATCACTGGCCTCACCCTAGAGAGACTGGATTTGGAGAATTGGAGCACCAGAGATTTTTCTAGAAATTACTTACCATAGGCCACGAAGCAGCGGTTGTTTCGACGAAACGTCGAATATCTGAGGGTCCACAACTGCTTTTCAACGAGGTGGTTAGTATAGTGATGGCACATAGGACGTTAGGGTGGATAGCTTAGACGATGTCGGTGTCAAGTGAGTCGACTAACCGCGCCGTTAAGGTAGGCTGGCGGGCGCGACACTGTGGAATGCAGATGGAGAATTCTGTGCAAATTAAAACCTTGATAACTTTGCCTTCCGGTCATGGAATCGAGCTAGGTTTTTTTCAACGGCTGCAGAATCACAGGCCTCACCGAAGAGAGACTGGATTTGGAGAGTTGGACCCCCAGAGATTTTTCTAGAAATTACCTACTATAGGCCAAGAAGCAGCGGTTGTTTCGGCGAAACGTCGAATATCTAAGGGTCCACAACTGGTTTTCAACGAGGTGGTTACTATAGGGATGGCACATAGGACATTAGGGTGGATAGCTTAGACGATGTCGGTGTCAAACGCGTCGACTAACCGCGCTGTTAAGGTAGGCTGGCGGGCGCGACACTGGAATGCAGATGGAGAATTCTGTGCAAATTAAAACCTTGATAACTTTGCTTTCCGGTCATATAATCCAGCTAGGTTTTTTTTGACGGCTGCAGAATCACGGGCCTCACCCTAGAGAGACTGGAATTGGAGAGTTGGACCCCCAGAGATTTTTGTAGAAATTACTTACCATAGGCCACGAAGCAGCGGTTGTTTCGGCGAAACGTCGAATATCTGAGGGTCCACAACTGGTTTTCAACAAGGTGGTTAGTATAGGGATGGCACATAGGACGTTAGGGTGGATAGCTTAGACGATGTCGGTGTCAAGTGCGTCGACTAACCGCGCCGTTAAGGTAGGCGGGCGGGCGCGACACTGTGGAATGCAGATGGAGAATTCTGTGCAAATTAAAACCTTGATAACTTTGCCTTCCGGTCATGGAATCGAGCTAGGTTTTTTTTGACGGCTGCAGAATCACGGGCCTCACCCTAGAGAGACTGGATTTGGAGAATTGGAGCACCAGAGATTTTTCTAGAAATTACTTACCATAGGCCACGAAGCAGCGGTTGTTTCGACGAAACGTCGAATATCTGAGGGTCCACAACTGCTTTTCAACGAGGTGGTTAGTATAGTGATGGCACATAGGACGTTAGGGTGGATAGCTTAGACGATGTCGGTGTCAAGTGAGTCGACTAACCGCGCCGTTAAGGTAGGCTGGCGGGCGCGACACTGTGGAATGCAGATGGAGAATTCTGTGCAAATTAAAACCTTGATAACTTTGCCTTCCGGTCATGGAATCGAGCTAGGTTTTTTTTGACGACTGCAGAATCACTGGCCTCACCCTAGAGAGACTGGATTTGGAGAATTGGAGCACCAGAGATTTTTCTAGAAATTACTTACCATAGGCCACGAAGCAGCGGTTGTTTCGACGAAACGTCGAATATCTGAGGGTCCACAACTGCTTTTCAACGAGGTGGTTAGTATAGTGATGGCACATAGGACGTTAGGGTGGAT
Source organism: Oryza sativa Japonica Group (assembly GCF_034140825.1). Taxonomy (NCBI): domain Eukaryota; kingdom Viridiplantae; phylum Streptophyta; class Magnoliopsida; order Poales; family Poaceae; genus Oryza; species Oryza sativa. Next base: position 30,279,317 of record NC_089039.1, read on the forward strand.
AGCTTAGACGATGTCGGTGTCAAGTGAGTCGACTAACCGCGCCGTTAAGGTAGGCTGGCGGGCGCGACACTGTGGAATGCAGATGGAGAATTCTGTGCAAATTAAAACCTTGATAACTTTGCCTTCCGGTCATGGAATCGAGCTAGGTTTTTTTTGACGGCTGCAGAATCACTGGCCTCACCCTAGAGACACTGGATTTGGAGAATTGGACCACTAGAGATTTTTCTAGAAATTACTTACCATAGGCCACGAAGCAGCGGTTGTTTCGACGAAACGTCGAATATCTGAGGGTCCACAACTGCTTTTCAACGAGGTGGTTAGTATAGTGATGGCACATAGGACGTTAGGGTGGATAGCTTAGACGATGTCGGTGTCAAGTGAGTCGACTAACCGCGCCGTTAAGGTAGGCTGGCGGGCGCGACACTGTGGAATGCAGATGGAGAATTCTGTGCAAATTAAAACCTTGATAACTTTGCCTTCCGGTCATGGAATCGAGCTAGGTTTTTTTTGACGGCTGCAGAATCACTGGCCTCACCCTAGAGACACTGGATTTGGAGAATTGGACCACTAGAGATTTTTCTAGAAATTACTTACCATAGGCCACGAAGCAGCGGTTGTTTCGACGAAACGTCGAATATCTGAGGGTCCACAACTGCTTTTCAATGAGGTGGTTAGTATAGTGATGGCACATAGGACGTTAGGGTGGATTGCTTAGACGATGTCGGTGTCAAGTGAGTCGACTAACCGCGCCGTTAAGGTAGGCTGGCGGGCGCGACACTGTGGAATGCAGATGGAGAATTCTGTGCAAATTAAAACCTTGATAACTTTGCCTTCCGGTCATGGAATCGAGCTAGGTTTTTTTTGACGGCTGCAGAATCACTGGCCTCACCCTAGAGAGACTGGATTTGGAGAATTGGAGCACCAGAGATTTTTCTAGAAATTACTTACCATAGGCCACGAAGCAGCGGTTGTTTCGACGAAACGTCGAATATCTGAGGGTCCACAACTGCTTTTCAACGAGGTGGTTAGTATAGTGATGGCACATAGGACGTTAGGGTGGATAGCTTAGACGATGTCGGTGTCAAGTGAGTCGACTAACCGCGCCGTTAAGGTAGGCTGGCGGGCGCGACACTGTGGAATGCAGATGGAGAATTCTGTGCAAATTAAAACCTTGATAACTTTGCCTTCCGGTCATGGAATCGAGCTAGGTTTTTTTCAACGGCTGCAGAAGCACAGGCCTCACCGAAGAGAGACTGGATTTGGAGAGTTGGACCCCCAGAGATTTTTCTAGAAATTACCTACTATAGGCCAAGAAGCAGCGGTTGTTTCGGCGAAACGTCGAATATCTAAGGGTCCACAACTGGTTTTCAACGAGGTGGTTAGTATAGGGATGGCACATAGGACATTAGGGTGGATAGCTTATACGATGTCGGTGTCAAGCGCGTCGACTAACCGCGCTGTTAAGGTAGGCTGGCGGGCGCGACACTGTGGAATGCAGATGGAGAATTCTGTGCAAATTAAAACCTTGATAACTTTGCTTTCCGGTCATGTAATCGAGCTAGGTTTTTTTTTACGGCTGCAGAATCACGGGCCTCACCCTAGAGAGACTGGATTTGGAGAGTTGGACCCCCAGAGATTTTTGTAGAAATTACTTACCATAGGCCACGAAGCAGCGGTTGTTTCGACGAAACGTCGAATATCTGAGTGTCCACAACTGGTTTTCAACGAGGTGGTTACTATTGGGATGGCACATGGGACATTTGGGTGGATAGCTTAGACGATGTCGGTGTCAAGTGAGTCGACTAACCGCGCCGTTAAGGTAGGCTGGCAGGCGCGACACTGTGGAATGCAGATGGAGAATTCTGTGCAAATTAAAACCTTGATAACTTTGCCTTCCGGTCATGGAATCGAGCTAGGTTTTTTTTGACGGCTGCAGAATCACGGGCCTCACCCTAGAGAGACTGGATTTGGAGAATTGGAGCACCAGAGATTTTTCTAGAAATTACTTACCATAGGCCACGAAGCAGCGGTTGTTTCGACGAAACGTCGAATATCTGAGGGTCCACAACTGCTTTTCAACGAGGTGGTTAGTATAGTGATGGCACATAGGACGTTAGGGTGGATAGCTTAGACGATGTTGGTGTCAAGTGAGTCGACTAACCGCGCCGTTAAGGTAGGCTGGCGGGCGCGACACTGTGGAATGCAGATGGAGAATTCCATGCAAATTAAAACCTTGATAACTTTGCCTTCCGGTCATGGAATCGAGCTAGGTTTTTTTTGACGGCTGCAGAATCACTGGCCTCACCCTAGAGAGACTGGATTTGGAGAATTGGACCACCAGAGATTTTTCTAGAAATTACTTACCATAGGCCACGAAGCAGCGGTTGTTTCGACGAAACGTCGAATATCTGAGGGTCCACAACTGCTTTTCAACGAGGTGGTTAGTATAGTGATGGCACATAGGACGTTAGGGTGGATAGCTTAGACGATGTCGGTGTCAAGTGAGTCGACTAACCGCGCCGTTAAGGTAGGCTGGCGGGCGCGACACTGTGGAATGCAGATGGAGAATTTTGTGCAAATTAAAACCTTGATAACTTTGCCTTCCGGTCATGGAATCGAGCTAGGTTTTTTTTGACGGCTGCAGAATCACTGGCCTCACCCTAGAGAGACTGGATTTGGAGAATTGGACCACCAGAGATTTTTCTAGAAATTACTTACCATAGGCCACGAAGCAGCGGTTGTTTCGACGAAACGTCGAATATCTGAGGGTCCACACCTGCTTTTCAACGAGGTGGTTAGTATAGTGATGGCACATAGGACGTTAGGGTGGATAGCTTAGACGATGTCGGTGTCAAGTGAGTCGACTAACCGCGCCGTTAAGGTAGGCTGGCGGGCGCGACACTGTGGAATGCAGATGGAGAATTCTGTGCAAATTAAAACCTTGATAACTTTGCCTTCCGGTCATGGAATCGAGCTAGGTTTTTTTTAACGGCTGCAGAATCACAGGCCTCACCGAAGAGAGACTGGATTTGGAGAGTTGGACCCCCAGAGATTTTTCTAGAAATTACCTACAATAGGCCACGAAGCAGCGGTTGTTTCGGCGAAACGTCGAATATCTAAGGGTCCACAACTGGTTTTCAACGAGGTGGTTAGTATAGGGATGGCACATAGGACATTAGGGTGGATAGCTTAGACGATGTCGGTGTCAAGCGCGTCGACTAACCGCGCTGTTAAGGTAGGCTGGCGGGCGCGACACTGGAATGCAGATGGAGAATTCTGTGCAAATTAAAACCTTGATAACTTTGCTTTCCGGTCATGTAATCGAGCTAGGTTTTTTTTTACGGCTGCAGAATCACGGGCCTCACCCTAGAGAGACTGGATTTGGAGAGTTGGACCCCCAGAGATTTTTGTAGAAATTACTTACCATAGGCCACGAAGCAGCGGTTGTTTCGACGAAACGTCGAATATCTGAGTGTCCACAACTGGTTTTCAACGAGGTGGTTACTATTGGGATGGCACATAGGACATTAGGGTGGATAGCTTAGACGATGTCGGTGTCAAGTGAGTCGACTAACCGCGCCGTTAAGGTAGGCTGGCAGGCGCGACACTGTGGAATGCAGATGGAGAATTCTGTGCAAATTAAAACCTTGATAACTTTGCCTTCCGGTCATGGAATCGAGCTAGGTTTTTTTTGACGGCTGCAGAATCACGAGCCTCACCCTAGAGAGACTGGATTTGGAGAATTGGAGCACCAGAGATTTTTCTAGAAATTACTTACCATAGGCCACGAAGCAGCGGTTGTTTCGACGAAGCGTCGAATATCTGAGGGTCCACAACTGCTTTTCAACGAGGTGGTTAGTATAGTGATGGCACATAGGACGTTAGGGTGGATAGCTTAGACGATGTTGGTGTCAAGTGAGTCGACTAAACGCGCCGTTAAGGTAGGCTGGCGGGCGCGACACTGTGGAATGCAGATGGAGAATTCCATGCAAATTAAAACCTTGATAACTTTGCCTTCCGGTCATGGAATCGAGCTAGGTTTTTTTTGACGGCTGCAGAATCACTGGCCTCACCCTAGAGAGACTGGATTTGGAGAATTGGACCACCAGAGATTTTTCTAGAAATTACTTACCATAGGCCACGAAGCAGCGGTTGTTTCGACGAAACGTCGAATATCTGAGGGTCCACAACTGCTTTTCAACGAGGTGGTTAGTATAGTGATGGCACATAGGACGTTAGGGTGGATAGCTTAGACGATGTCGGTGTCAAGTGAGTCGACTAACCGCGCCGTTAAGGTAGGCTGGCGGGCGCGACACTGTGGAATGCAGATGGAGAATTTTGTGCAAATTAAAACCTTGATAACTTTGCCTTCCGGTCATGGAATCGAGCTAGGTTTTTTTTGACGGCTGCAGAATCACTGGCCTCACCCTAGAGAGACTGGATTTGGAGAATTGGACCACCAGAGATTTTTCTAGAAATTACTTACCATAGGCCACGAAGCAGCGGTTGTTTCGACGAAACGTCGAATATCTGAGGGTCCACAACTGCTTTTCAACGAGGTGGTTAGTATAGTGATGGCACATAGGACGTTAGGGTGGATAGCTTAGACGATGTCGGTGTCAAGTGAGTCGACTAACCGCGCCGTTAAGGTAGGCTGGCGGGCGCGACACTGTGGAATGCAGATGGAGAATTTTGTGCAAATTAAAACCTTGATAACTTTGCCTTCCGGTCATGGAATCGAGCTAGGTTTTTTTTGACGGCTGCAGAATCACTGGCCTCACCCTAGAGAGACTGGATTTGGAGAATTGGACCACCAGAGATTTTTCTAGAAATTACTTACCATAGGCCACGAAGCAGCGGTTGTTTCGACGAAACGTCGAATATCTGAGGGTCCACACCTGCTTTTCAACGAGGTGGTTAGTATAGTGATGGCACATAGGACGTTAGGGTGGATAGCTTAGACGATGTCGGTGTCAAGTGAGTCGACTAACCGCGCCGTTAAGGTAGGCTGGCGGGCGCGACACTGTGGAATGCAGATGGAGAATTCTGTGCAAATTAAAACCTTGATAACTTTGCCTTCCGGTCATGGAATCGAGCTAGGTTTTTTTTAACGGCTGCAGAATCACAGGCCTCACCGAAGAGAGACTGGATTTGGAGAGTTGGACCCCCAGAGATTTTTCTAGAAATTACCTACAATAGGCCACGAAGCAGCGGTTGTTTCGGCGAAACGTCGAATATCTAAGGGTCCACAACTGGTTTTCAACGAGGTGGTTAGTATAGGGATGGCACATAGGACATTAGGGTGGATAGCTTAGACGATGTCGGTGTCAAGCGCGTCGACTAACCGCGCTGTTAAGGTAGGCTGGCGGGCGCGACACTGGAATGCAGATGGAGAATTCTGTGCAAATTAAAACCTTGATAACTTTGCTTTCCGGTCATGTAATCGAGCTAGGTTTTTTTTTACGGCTGCAGAATCACGGGCCTCACCCTAGAGAGGCTGGATTTGGAGAGTTGGACCCCCAGAGATTTTTGTAGAAATTACTTACCATAGGCCACGAAGCAGCGGTTGTTTCGACGAAACGTCGAATATCTGAGTGTCCACAACTGGTTTTCAACGAGGTGGTTACTATTGGGATGGCACATAGGACATTAGGGTGGATAGCTTAGACGATGTCGGTGTCAAGTGAGTCGACTAACCGCGCCGTTAAGGTAGGCTGGCAGGCGCGACACTGTGGAATGCAGATGGAGAATTCTGTGCAAATTAAAACCTTGATAACTTTGCCTTCCGGTCATGGAATCGAGCTAGGTTTTTTTTGACGGCTGCAGAATCACGAGCCTCACCCTAGAGAGACTGGATTTGGAGAATTGGAGCACCAGAGATTTTTCTAGAAATTACTTACCATAGGCCACGAAGCAGCGGTTGTTTCGACGAAGCGTCGAATATCTGAGGGTCCACAACTGCTTTTCAACGAGGTGGTTAGTATAGTGATGGCACATAGGACGTTAGGGTGGATAGCTTAGACGATGTTGGTGTCAAGTGAGTCGACTAAACGCGCCGTTAAGGTAGGCTGGCGGGCGCGACACTGTGGAATGCAGATGGAGAATTCCATGCAAATTAAAACCTTGATAACTTTGCCTTCCGGTCATGGAATCGAGCTAGGTTTTTTTTGACGGCTGCAGAATCACTGGCCTCACCCTAGAGAGACTGGATTTGGAGAATTGGACCACCAGAGATTTTTCTAGAAATTACTTACCATAGGCCACGAAGCAGCGGTTGTTTCGACGAAACGTCGAATATCTGAGGGTCCACAACTGCTTTTCAACGAGGTGGTTAGTATAGTGATGGCACATAGGACGTTAGGGTGGATAGCTTAGACGATGTCGGTGTCAAGTGAGTCGACTAACCGCGCCGTTAAGGTAGGCTGGCGGGCGCGACACTGTGGAATGCAGATGGAGAATTTTGTGCAAATTAAAACCTTGATAACTTTGCCTTCCGGTCATGGAATCGAGCTAGGTTTTTTTTGACGGCTGCAGAATCACTGGCCTCACCCTAGAGAGACTGGATTTGGAGAATTGGACCACCAGAGATTTTTCTAGAAATTACTTACCATAGGCCACGAAGCAGCGGTTGTTTCGACGAAACGTCGAATATCTGAGGGTCCACAACTGCTTTTCAACGAGGTGGTTAGTATAGTGATGGCACATAGGACGTTAGGGTGGATAGCTTAGACGATGTCGGTGTCAAGTGAGTCGACTAACCGCGCCGTTAAGGTAGGCTGGCGGGCGCGACACTGTGGAATGCAGATGGAGAATTTTGTGCAAATTAAAACCTTGATAACTTTGCCTTCCGGTCATGGAATCGAGCTAGGTTTTTTTTGACGGCTGCAGAATCACTGGCCTCACCCTAGAGAGACTGGATTTGGAGAATTGGACCACCAGAGATTTTTCTAGAAATTACTTACCATAGGCCACGAAGCAGCGGTTGTTTCGACGAAACGTCGAATATCTGAGGGTCCACACCTGCTTTTCAACGAGGTGGTTAGTATAGTGATGGCACATAGGACGTTAGGGTGGATAGCTTAGACGATGTCGGTGTCAAGTGAGTCGACTAACCGCGCCGTTAAGGTAGGCTGGCGGGCGCGACACTGTGGAATGCAGATGGAGAATTCTGTGCAAATTAAAACCTTGATAACTTTGCCTTCCGGTCATGGAATCGAGCTAGGTTTTTTTTAACGGCTGCAGAATCACAGGCCTCACCGAAGAGAGACTGGATTTGGAGAGTTGGACCCCCAGAGATTTTTCTAGAAATTACCTACAATAGGCCACGAAGCAGCGGTTGTTTCGGCGAAACGTCGAATATCTAAGGGTCCACAACTGGTTTTCAACGAGGTGGTTAGTATAGGGATGGCACATAGGACATTAGGGTGGATAGCTTAGACGATGTCGGTGTCAAGCGCGTCGACTAACCGCGCTGTTAAGGTAGGCTGGCGGGCGCGACACTGGAATGCAGATGGAGAATTCTGTGCAAATTAAAACCTTGATAACTTTGCTTTCCGGTCATGTAATCGAGCTAGGTTTTTTTTTACGGCTGCAGAATCACGGGCCTCACCCTAGAGAGGCTGGATTTGGAGAGTTGGACCCCCAGAGATTTTTGTAGAAATTACTTACCATAGGCCACGAAGCAGCGGTTGTTTCGACGAAACGTCGAATATCTGAGTGTCCACAACTGGTTTTCAACGAGGTGGTTACTATTGGGATGGCACATAGGACATTAGGGTGGATAGCTTAGACGATGTCGGTGTCAAGTGAGTCGACTAACCGCGCCGTTAAGGTAGGCTGGCAGGCGCGACACTGTGGAATGCAGATGGAGAATTCTGTGCAAATTAAAACCTTGATAACTTTGCCTTCCGGTCATGGAATCGAGCTAGGTTTTTTTTGACGGCTGCAGAATCACGAGCCTCACCCTAGAGAGACTGGATTTGGAGAATTGGAGCACCAGAGATTTTTCTAGAAATTACTTACCATAGGCCACGAAGCAGCGGTTGTTTCGACGAAGCGTCGAATATCTGAGGGTCCACAACTGCTTTTCAACGAGGTGGTTAGTATAGTGATGGCACATAGGACGTTAGGGTGGATAGCTTAGACGATGTTGGTGTCAAGTGAGTCGACTAAACGCGCCGTTAAGGTAGGCTGGCGGGCGCGACACTGTGGAATGCAGATGGAGAATTCCATGCAAATTAAAACCTTGATAACTTTGCCTTCCGGTCATGGAATCGAGCTAGGTTTTTTTTGACGGCTGCAGAATCACTGGCCTCACCCTAGAGAGACTGGATTTGGAGAATTGGACCACCAGAGATTTTTCTAGAAATTACTTACCATAGGCCACGAAGCAGCGGTTGTTTCGACGAAACGTCGAATATCTGAGGGTCCACAACTGCTTTTCAACGAGGTGGTTAGTATAGTGATGGCACATAGGACGTTAGGGTGGATAGCTTAGACGATGTCGGTGTCAAGTGAGTCGACTAACCGCGCCGTTAAGGTAGGCTGGCGGGCGCGACACTGTGGAATGCAGATGGAGAATTTTGTGCAAATTAAAACCTTGATAACTTTGCCTTCCGGTCATGGAATCGAGCTAGGTTTTTTTTGACGGCTGCAGAATCACTGGCCTCACCCTAGAGAGACTGGATTTGGAGAATTGGACCACCAGAGATTTTTCTAGAAATTACTTACCATAGGCCACGAAGCAGCGGTTGTTTCGACGAAACGTCGAATATCTGAGGGTCCACAACTGCTTTTCAACGAGGTGGTTAGTATAGTGATGGCACATAGGACGTTAGGGTGGATAGCTTAGACGATGTCGGTGTCAAGTGAGTCGACTAACCGCGCCGTTAAGGTAGGCTGGCGGGCGCGACACTGTGGAATGCAGATGGAGAATTCTGTGCAAATTAAAACCTTGATAACTTTGCCTTCCGGTCATGGAATCGAGCTAGGTTTTTTTTAACGGCTGCAGAATCACAGGCCTCACCGAAGAGAGACTGGATTTGGAGAGTTGGACCCCCAGAGATTTTTCTAGAAATTACCTACAATAGGCCACGAAGCAGCGGTTGTTTCGGCGAAACGTCGAATATCTAAGGGTCCACAACTGGTTTTCAACGAGGTGGTTAGTATAGGGATGGCACATAGGACATTAGGGTGGATAGCTTAGACGATGTCGGTGTCAAGCGCGTCGACTAACCGCGCTGTTAAGGTAGGCTGGCGGGCGCGACACTGGAATGCAGATGGAGAATTCTGTGCAAATTAAAACCTTGATAACTTTGCTTTCCGGTCATGTAATCGAGCTAGGTTTTTTTTTACGGCTGCAGAATCACGGGCCTCACCCTAGAGAGACTGGATTTGGAGAGTTGGACCCCCAGAGATTTTTGTAGAAATTACTTACCATAGGCCACGAAGCAGCGGTTGTTTCGACGAAACGTCGAATATCTGAGTGTCCACAACTGGTTTTCAACGAGGTGGTTACTATTGGGATGGCACATAGGACATTAGGGTGGATAGCTTAGACGATGTCGGTGTCAAGTGAGTCGACTAACCGCGCCGTTAAGGTAGGCTGGCAGGCGCGACACTGTGGAATGCAGATGGAGAATTCTGTGCAAATTAAAACCTTGATAACTTTGCCTTCCGGTCATGGAATCGAGCTAGGTTTTTTTTGACGGCTGCAGAATCACGGGCCTCACCCTAGAGAGACTGGATTTGGAGAATTGGAGCACCAGAGATTTTTCTAGAAATTACTTACCATAGGCCACGAAGCAGCGGTTGTTTCGACGAAACGTCGAATATCTGAGGGTCCACAACTGCTTTTCAACGAGGTGGTTAGTATAGTGATGGCACATAGGACGTTAGGGTGGATAGCTTAGACGATGTTGGTGTCAAGTGAGTCGACTAACCGCGCCGTTAAGGTAGGCTGGCGGGCGCGACACTGTGGAATGCAGATGGAGAATTCCATGCAAATTAAAACCTTGATAACTTTGCCTTCCGGTCATGGAATCGAGCTAGGTTTTTTTTGACGGCTGCAGAATCACTGGCCTCACCCTAGAGAGACTGGATTTGGAGAATTGGACCACCAGAGATTTTTCTAGAAATTACTTACCATAGGCCACGAAGCAGCGGTTGTTTCGACGAAACGTCGAATATCTGAGGGTCCACAACTGCTTTTCAACGAGGTGGTTAGTATAGTGATGGCACATAGGACGTTAGGGTGGATAGCTTAGACGATGTCGGTGTCAAGTGAGTCGACTAACCGCGCCGTTAAGGTAGGCTGGCGGGCGCGACACTGTGGAATGCAGATGGAGAATTCTGTGCAAATTAAAACCTTGATAACTTTGCCTTCCGGTCATGGAATCGAGCTAGGTTTTTTTTAACGGCTGCAGAATCACAGGCCTCACCGAAGAGAGACTGGATTTGGAGAGTTGGACCCCCAGAGATTTTTCTAGAAATTACCTACAATAGGCCACGAAGCAGCGGTTGTTTCGGCGAAACGTCGAATATCTAAGGGTCCACAACTGGTTTTCAACGAGGTGGTTAGTATAGGGATGGCACATAGGACATTAGGGTGGATAGCTTAGACGATGTCGGTGTCAAGCGCGTCGACTAACCGCGCTGTTAAGGTAGGCTGGCGGGCGCGACACTGGAATGCAGATGGAGAATTCTGTGCAAATTAAAACCTTGATAACTTTGCTTTCCGGTCATGTAATCGAGCTAGGTTTTTTTTTACGGCTGCAGAATCACGGGCCTCACCCTAGAGAGACTGGATTTGGAGAGTTGGACCCCCAGAGATTTTTGTAGAAATTACTTACCATAGGCCACGAAGCAGCGGTTGTTTCGACGAAACGTCGAATATCTGAGTGTCCACAACTGGTTTTCAACGAGGTGGTTACTATTGGGATGGCACATAGGACATTAGGGTGGATAGCTTAGACGATGTCGGTGTCAAGTGAGTCGACTAACCGCGCCGTTAAGGTAGGCTGGCAGGCGCGACACTGTGGAATGCAGATGGAGAATTCTGTGCAAATTAAAACCTTGATAACTTTGCCTTCCGGTCATGGAATCGAGCTAGGTTTTTTTTGACGGCTGCAGAATCACGGGCCTCACCCTAGAGAGACTGGATTTGGAGAATTGGAGCACCAGAGATTTTTCTAGAAATTACTTACCATAGGCCACGAAGCAGCGGTTGTTTCGACGAAACGTCGAATATCTGAGGGTCCACAACTGCTTTTCAACGAGGTGGTTAGTATAGTGATGGCACATAGGACGTTAGGGTGGATAGCTTAGACGATGTTGGTGTCAAGTGAGTCGACTAACCGCGCCGTTAAGGTAGGCTGGCGGGCGCGACACTGTGGAATGCAGATGGAGAATTCCATGCAAATTAAAACCTTGATAACTTTGCCTTCCGGTCATGGAATCGAGCTAGGTTTTTTTTGACGGCTGCAGAATCACTGGCCTCACCCTAGAGAGACTGGATTTGGAGAATTGGACCACCAGAGATTTTTCTAGAAATTACTTACCATAGGCCACGAAGCAGCGGTTGTTTCGACGAAACGTCGAATATCTGAGGGTCCACAACTGCTTTTCAACGAGGTGGTTAGTATAGTGATGGCACATAGGACGTTAGGGTGGATAGCTTAGACGATGTCGGTGTCAAGTGAGTCGACTAACCGCGCCGTTAAGGTAGGCTGGCGGGCGCGACACTGTGGAATGCAGATGGAGAATTCTGTGCAAATTAAAACCTTGATAACTTTGCCTTCCGGTCATGGAATCGAGCTAGGTTTTTTTTAACGGCTGCAGAATCACAGGCCTCACCGAAGAGAGACTGGATTTGGAGAGTTGGACCCCCAGAGATTTTTCTAGAAATTACCTACAATAGGCCACGAAGCAGCGGTTGTTTCGGCGAAACGTCGAATATCTAAGGGTCCACAACTGGTTTTCAACGAGGTGGTTAGTATAGGGATGGCACATAGGACATTAGGGTGGATAGCTTAGACGATGTCGGTGTCAAGCGCGTCGACTAACCGCGCTGTTAAGGTAGGCTGGCGGGCGCGACACTGGAATGCAGATGGAGAATTCTGTGCAAATTAAAACCTTGATAACTTTGCTTTCCGGTCATGTAATCGAGCTAGGTTTTTTTTTACGGCTGCAGAATCACGGGCCTCACCCTAGAGAGACTGGATTTGGAGAGTTGGACCCCCAGAGATTTTTGTAGAAATTACTTACCATAGGCCACGAAGCAGCGGTTGTTTCGACGAAACGTCGAATATCTGAGTGTCCACAACTGGTTTTCAACGAGGTGGTTACTATTGGGATGGCACATAGGACATTAGGGTGGATAGCTTAGACGATGTCGGTGTCAAGTGAGTCGACTAACCGCGCCGTTAAGGTAGGCTGGCAGGCGCGACACTGTGGAATGCAGATGGAGAATTCTGTGCAAATTAAAACCTTGATAACTTTGCCTTCCGGTCATGGAATCGAGCTAGGTTTTTTTTGACGGCTGCAGAATCACGGGCCTCACCCTAGAGAGACTGGATTTGGAGAATTGGAGCACCAGAGATTTTTCTAGAAATTACTTACCATAGGCCACGAAGCAGCGGTTGTTTCGACGAAACGTCGAATATCTGAGGGTCCACAACTGCTTTTCAACGAGGTGGTTAGTATAGTGATGGCACATAGGACGTTAGGGTGGATAGCTTAGACGATGTTGGTGTCAAGTGAGTCGACTAACCGCGCCGTTAAGGTAGGCTGGCGGGCGCGACACTGTGGAATGCAGATGGAGAATTCCATGCAAATTAAAACCTTGATAACTTTGCCTTCCGGTCATGGAATCGAGCTAGGTTTTTTTTGACGGCTGCAGAATCACTGGCCTCACCCTAGAGAGACTGGATTTGGAGAATTGGACCACCAGAGATTTTTCTAGAAATTACCTACAATAGGCCACGAAGCAGCGGTTGTTTCGACGAAACGTCGAATATCTGAGGGTCCACAACTGCTTTTCAACGAGGTGGTTAGTATAGTGATGGCACATAGGACGTTAGGGTGGATAGCTTAGACGATGTCGGTGTCAAGTGAGTCGACTAACCGCGCCGTTAAGGTAGGCTGGCGGGCGCGACACTGTGGAATGCAGATGGAGAATTTTGTGCAAATTAAAACCTTGATAACTTTGCCTTCCGGTCATGGAATCGAGCTAGGTTTTTTTTGACGGCTGCAGAATCACTGGCCTCACCCTAGAGAGACTGGATTTGGAGAATTGGACCACCAGAGATTTTTCTAGAAATTACTTACCATAGGCCACGAAGCAGCGGTTGTTTCGACGAAACGTCGAATATCTGAGGGTCCACAACTGCTTTTCAACGAGGTGGTTAGTATAGTGATGGCACATAGGACGTTAGGGTGGATAGCTTAGACGATGTTGGTGTCAAGTGAGTCGACTAACCGCGCCGTTAAGGTAGGCTGGCGGGCGCGACACTGTGGAATGCAGATGGAGAATTCCATGCAAATTAAAACCTTGATAACTTTGCCTTCCGGTCATGGAATCGAGCTAGGTTTTTTTTGACGGCTGCAGAATCACTGGCCTCACCCTAGAGAGACTGGATTTGGAGAATTGGACCACCAGAGATTTTTCTAGAAATTACTTACCATAGGCCACGAAGCAGCGGTTGTTTCGACGAAACGTCGAATATCTGAGGGTCCACAACTGCTTTTCAACGAGGTGGTTAGTATAGTGATGGCACATAGGACGTTAGGGTGGATAGCTTAGACGATGTCGGTGTCAAGTGAGTCGACTAACCGCGCCGTTAAGGTAGGCTGGCGGGCGCGACACTGTGGAATGCAGATGGAGAATTTTGTGCAAATTAAAACCTTGATAACTTTGCCTTCCGGTCATGGAATCGAGCTAGGTTTTTTTTGACGGCTGCAGAATCACTGGCCTCACCCTAGAGAGACTGGATTTGGAGAATTGGACCACCAGAGATTTTTCTAGAAATTACTTACCATAGGCCACGAAGCAGCGGTTGTTTCGACGAAACGTCGAATATCTGAGGGTCCACAACTGCTTTTCAACGAGGTGGTTAGTATAGTGATGGCACATAGGACGTTAGGGTGGATAGCTTAGACGATGTCGGTGTCAAGTGAGTCGACTAACCGCGCCGTTAAGGTAGGCTGGCGGGCGCGACACTGTGGAATGCAGATGGAGAATTTTGTGCAAATTAAAACCTTGATAACTTTGCCTTCCGGTCATGGAATCGAGCTAGGTTTTTTTTGACGGCTGCAGAATCACTGGCCTCACCCTAGAGAGACTGGATTTGGAGAATTGGACCACCAGAGATTTTTCTAGAAATTACTTACCATAGGCCACGAAGCAGCGGTTGTTTCGACGAAACGTCGAATATCTGAGGGTCCACAACTGCTTTTCAACGAGGTGGTTAGTATAGTGATGGCACATAGGACGTTAGGGTGGATAGCTTAGACGATGTTGGTGTCAAGTGAGTCGACTAACCGCGCCGTTAAGGTAGGCTGGCGGGCGCGACACTGTGGAATGCAGATGGAGAATTCCATGCAAATTAAAACCTTGATAACTTTGCCTTCCGGTCATGGAATCGAGCTAGGTTTTTTTTGACGGCTGCAGAATCACTGGCCTCACCCTAGAGAGACTGGATTTGGAGAATTGGACCACCAGAGATTTTTCTAGAAATTACTTACCATAGGCCACGAAGCAGCGGTTGTTTCGACGAAACGTCGAATATCTGAGGGTCCACAACTGCTTTTCAACGAGGTGGTTAGTATAGTGATGGCACATAGGACGTTAGGGTGGATAGCTTAGACGATGTCGGTGTCAAGTGAGTCGACTAACCGCGCCGTTAAGGTAGGCTGGCGGGCGCGACACTGTGGAATGCAGATGGAGAATTTTGTGCAAATTAAAACCTTGATAACTTTGCCTTCCGGTCATGGAATCGAGCTAGGTTTTTTTTGACGGCTGCAGAATCACTGGCCTCACCCTAGAGAGACTGGATTTGGAGAATTGGACCACCAGAGATTTTTCTAGAAATTACTTACCATAGGCCACGAAGCAGCGGTTGTTTCGACGAAACGTCGAATATCTGAGGGTCCACAACTGCTTTTCAACGAGGTGGTTAGTATAGTGATGGCACATAGGACGTTAGGGTGGATAGCTTAGACGATGTCGGTGTCAAGTGAGTCGACTAACCGCGCCGTTAAGGTAGGCTGGCGGGCGCGACACTGTGGAATGCAGATGGAGAATTTTGTGCAAATTAAAACCTTGATAACTTTGCCTTCCGGTCATGGAATCGAGCTAGGTTTTTTTTGACGGCTGCAGAATCACTGGCCTCACCCTAGAGAGACTGGATTTGGAGAATTGGACCACCAGAGATTTTTCTAGAAATTACTTACCATAGGCCACGAAGCAGCGGTTGTTTCGACGAAACGTCGAATATCTGAGGGTCCACAACTGCTTTTCAACGAGGTGGTTAGTATAGTGATGGCACATAGGACGTTAGGGTGGATAGCTTAGACGATGTTGGTGTCAAGTGAGTCGACTAACCGCGCCGTTAAGGTAGGCTGGCGGGCGCGACACTGTGGAATGCAGATGGAGAATTCCATGCAAATTAAAACCTTGATAACTTTGCCTTCCGGTCATGGAATCGAGCTAGGTTTTTTTTGACGGCTGCAGAATCACTGGCCTCACCCTAGAGAGACTGGATTTGGAGAATTGGACCACCAGAGATTTTTCTAGAAATTACTTACCATAGGCCACGAAGCAGCGGTTGTTTCGACGAAACGTCGAATATCTGAGGGTCCACAACTGCTTTTCAACGAGGTGGTTAGTATAGTGATGGCACATAGGACGTTAGGGTGGATAGCTTAGACGATGTCGGTGTCAAGTGAGTCGACTAACCGCGCCGTTAAGGTAGGCTGGCGGGCGCGACACTGTGGAATGCAGATGGAGAATTTTGTGCAAATTAAAACCTTGATAACTTTGCCTTCCGGTCATGGAATCGAGCTAGGTTTTTTTTGACGGCTGCAGAATCACTGGCCTCACCCTAGAGAGACTGGATTTGGAGAATTGGACCACCAGAGATTTTTCTAGAAATTACTTACCATAGGCCACGAAGCAGCGGTTGTTTCGACGAAACGTCGAATATCTGAGGGTCCACAACTGCTTTTCAACGAGGTGGTTAGTATAGTGATGGCACATAGGACGTTAGGGTGGATAGCTTAGACGATGTCGGTGTCAAGTGAGTCGACTAACCGCGCCGTTAAGGTAGGCTGGCGGGCGCGACACTGTGGAATGCAGATGGAGAATTCTGTGCAAATTAAAACCTTGATAACTTTGCCTTCCGGTCATGGAATCGAGCTAGGTTTTTTTTAACGGCTGCAGAATCACAGGCCTCACCGAAGAGAGACTGGATTTGGAGAGTTGGACCCCCAGAGATTTTTCTAGAAATTACCTACAATAGGCCACGAAGCAGCGGTTGTTTCGGCGAAACGTCGAATATCTAAGGGTCCACAACTGGTTTTCAACGAGGTGGTTAGTATAGGGATGGCACATAGGACATTAGGGTGGATAGCTTAGACGATGTCGGTGTCAAGCGCGTCGACTAACCGCGCTGTTAAGGTAGGCTGGCGGGCGCGACACTGGAATGCAGATGGAGAATTCTGTGCAAATTAAAACCTTGATAACTTTGCTTTCCGGTCATGTAATCGAGCTAGGTTTTTTTTTACGGCTGCAGAATCACGGGCCTCACCCTAGAGAGACTGGATTTGGAGAGTTGGACCCCCAGAGATTTTTGTAGAAATTACTTACCATAGGCCACGAAGCAGCGGTTGTTTCGACGAAACGTCGAATATCTGAGTGTCCACAACTGGTTTTCAACGAGGTGGTTACTATTGGGATGGCACATAGGACATTAGGGTGGATAGCTTAGACGATGTCGGTGTCAAGTGAGTCGACTAACCGCGCCGTTAAGGTAGGCTGGCAGGCGCGACACTGTGGAATGCAGATGGAGAATTCTGTGCAAATTAAAACCTTGATAACTTTGCCTTCCGGTCATGGAATCGAGCTAGGTTTTTTTTGACGGCTGCAGAATCACGGGCCTCACCCTAGAGAGACTGGATTTGGAGAATTGGAGCACCAGAGATTTTTCTAGAAATTACTTACCATAGGCCACGAAGCAGCGGTTGTTTCGACGAAACGTCGAATATCTGAGGGTCCACAACTGCTTTTCAACGAGGTGGTTAGTATAGTGATGGCACATAGGACGTTAGGGTGGATAGCTTAGACGATGTCGGTGTCAAGTGAGTCGACTAACCGCGCCGTTAAGGTAGGCTGGCGGGCGCGACACTGTGGAATGCAGATGGAGAATTTTGTGCAAATTAAAACCTTGATAACTTTGCTTTCCGGTCATGTAATCGAGCTAGGTTTTTTTTTACGGCTGCAGAATCACGGGCCTCACCCTAGAGAGACTGGATTTGGAGAGTTGGACCCCCAGAGATTTTTGTAGAAATTACTTACCATAGGCCACGAAGCAGCGGTTGTTTCGACGAAACGTCGAATATCTGAGTGTCCACAACTGGTTTTCAACGAGGTGGTTACTATTGGGATGGCACATAGGACATTAGGGTGGATAGCTTAGACGATGTCGGTGTCAAGTGAGTCGACTAACCGCGCCGTTAAGGTAGGCTGGCGGGCGCGACACTGTGGAATGCAGATGGAGAATTCTGTGCAAATTAAAACCTTGATAACTTTGCCTTCCGGTCATGGAATCGAGCTAGGTTTTTTTTGACGGCTGCAGAATCACTGGCCTCACCCTAGAGAGACTGGATTTGGAGAATTGGACCACCAGAGATTTTTCTAGAAATTACTTACCATAGGCCACGAAGCAGCGGTTGTTTCGACGAAACGTCGAATATCTGAGGGTCCACAACTGCTTTTCAACGAGGTGGTTAGTATAGTGATGGCACATAGGACGTTAGGGTGGATAGCTTAGACGATGTCGGTGTCAAGTGAGTCGACTAACCGCGCCGTTAAGGTAGGCTGGCGGGCGCGACACTGTGGAATGCAGATGGAGAATTCTGTGCAAATTAAAACCTTGATAACTTTGCCTTCCGGTCATGGAATCGAGCTAGGTTTTTTTTGACGGCTGCAGAATCACTGGCCTCACCCTAGAGAGACTGGATTTGGAGAATTGGACCACCAGAGATTTTTCTAGAAATTACTTACCATAGGCCACGAAGCAGCGGTTGTTTCGACGAAACGTCGAATATCTGAGGGTCCACAACTGCTTTTCAACGAGGTGGTTAGTATAGTGATGGCACATAGGACGTTAGGGTGGATAGCTTAGACGATGTCGGTGTCAAGTGAGTCGACTAACCGCGCCGTTAAGGTAGGCTGGCGGGCGCGACACTGTGGAATGCAGATGGAGAATTTTGTGCAAATTAAAACCTTGATAACTTTGCCTTCCGGTCATGGAATCGAGCTAGGTTTTTTTTGACGGCTGCAGAATCACTGGCCTCACCCTAGAGAGACTGGATTTGGAGAATTGGACCACCAGAGATTTTTCTAGAAATTACTTACCATAGGCCACGAAGCAGCGGTTGTTTCGACGAAACGTCGAATATCTGAGGGTCCACAACTGCTTTTCAACGAGGTGGTTAGTATAGTGATGGCACATAGGACGTTAGGGTGGATAGCTTAGACGATGTCGGTGTCAAGTGAGTCGACTAACCGCGCCGTTAAGGTAGGCTGGCGGGCGCGACACTGTGGAATGCAGATGGAGAATTCTGTGCAAATTAAAACCTTGATAACTTTGCCTTCCGGTCATGGAATCGAGCTAGGTTTTTTTTAACGGCTGCAGAATCACAGGCCTCACCGAAGAGAGACTGGATTTGGAGAGTTGGACCCCCAGAGATTTTTCTAGAAATTACCTACAATAGGCCACGAAGCAGCGGTTGTTTCGGCGAAACGTCGAATATCTAAGGGTCCACAACTGGTTTTCAACGAGGTGGTTAGTATAGGGATGGCACATAGGACATTAGGGTGGATAGCTTAGACGATGTCGGTGTCAAGCGCGTCGACTAACCGCGCTGTTAAGGTAGGCTGGCGGGCGCGACACTGGAATGCAGATGGAGAATTCTGTGCAAATTAAAACCTTGATAACTTTGCTTTCCGGTCATGTAATCGAGCTAGGTTTTTTTTTACGGCTGCAGAATCACGGGCCTCACCCTAGAGAGACTGGATTTGGAGAGTTGGACCCCCAGAGATTTTTGTAGAAATTACTTACCATAGGCCACGAAGCAGCGGTTGTTTCGACGAAACGTCGAATATCTGAGTGTCCACAACTGGTTTTCAACGAGGTGGTTACTATTGGGATGGCACATAGGACATTATGGTGGATAGCTTAGACGATGTCGGTGTCAAGTGAGTCGACTAACCGCGCCGTTAAGGTAGGCTGGCGGGCGCGACACTGTGGAATGCAGATGGAGAATTCTGTGCAAATTAAAACCTTGATAACTTTGCCTTCCGGTCATGGAATCGAGCTAGGTTTTTTTTGACGGCTGCAGAATCACGGGCCTCACCCTAGAGAGACTGGATTTGGAGAATTGGAGCACCAGAGATTTTTCTAGAAATTACTTACCATAGGCCACGAAGCAGCGGTTGTTTCGACGAAACGTCGAATATCTGAGTGTCCACAACTGCTTTTCAACGAGGTGGTTAGTATAGTGATGGCACATAGGACGTTAGGGTGGATAGCTTAGACGATGTCGGTGTCAAGTGAGTCGACTAACCGCGCCGTTAAGGTAGGCTGGCGGGCGCGACACTGTGGAATGCAGATGGAGAATTCTGTGCAAATTAAAACCTTGATAACTTTGCCTTCCGGTCATGGAATCGAGCTAGGTTTTTTTTGACGGCTGCAGAATCACTGGCCTCACCCTAGAGAGACTGGATTTGGAGAATTGGACCACCAGAGATTTTTCTAGAAATTACTTACCATAGGCCACGAAGCAGCGGTTGTTTCGACGAAACGTCGAATATCTGAGGGTCCACAACTGCTTTTCAACGAGGTGGTTAGTATAGTGATGGCACATAGGACGTTAGGGTGGATAGCTTAGACGATGTTGGTGTCAAGTGAGTCGACTAACCGCGCCGTTAAGGTAGGCTGGCGGGCGCGACACTGTGGAATGCAGATGGAGAATTCTGTGCAAATTAAAACCTTGATAACTTTGCCTTCCGGTCATGGAATCGAGCTAGGTTTTTTTTGACGGCTGCAGAATCACTGGCCTCACCCTAGAGAGACTGGATTTGGAGAATTGGACCACCAGAGATTTTTCTAGAAATTACTTACCATAGGCCACGAAGCAGCGGTTGTTTCGACGAAACGTCGAATATCTGAGGGTCCACAACTGCTTTTCAACGAGGTGGTTAGTATAGTGATGGCACATAGGACGTTAGGGTGGATAGCTTAGACGATGTCGGTGTCAAGTGAGTCGACTAACCGCGCCGTTAAGGTAGGCTGGCGGGCGCGACACTGTGGAATGCAGATGGAGAATTTTGTGCAAATTAAAACCTTGATAACTTTGCCTTCCGGTCATGGAATCGAGCTAGGTTTTTTTTGACGGCTGCAGAATCACTGGCCTCACCCTAGAGAGACTGGATTTGGAGAATTGGACCACCAGAGATTTTTCTAGAAATTACTTACCATAGGCCACGAAGCAGCGGTTGTTTCGACGAAACGTCGAATATCTGAGGGTCCACAACTGCTTTTCAACGAGGTGGTTAGTATAGTGATGGCACATAGGACGTTAGGGTGGATAGCTTAGACGATGTCGGTGTCAAGTGAGTCGACTAACCGCGCCGTTAAGGTAGGCTGGCGGGCGCGACACTGTGGAATGCAGATGGAGAATTTTGTGCAAATTAAAACCTTGATAACTTTGCCTTCCGGTCATGGAATCGAGCTAGGTTTTTTTTGACGGCTGCAGAATCACTGGCCTCACCCTAGAGAGACTGGATTTGGAGAATTGGACCACCAGAGATTTTTCTAGAAATTACTTACCATAGGCCACGAAGCAGCGGTTGTTTCGACGAAACGTCGAATATCTGAGGGTCCACAACTGCTTTTCAACGAGGTGGTTAGTATAGTGATGGCACATAGGACGTTAGGGTGGATAGCTTAGACGATGTTGGTGTCAAGTGAGTCGACTAACCGCGCCGTTAAGGTAGGCTGGCGGGCGCGACACTGTGGAATGCAGATGGAGAATTCCATGCAAATTAAAACCTTGATAACTTTGCCTTCCGGTCATGGAATCGAGCTAGGTTTTTTTTGACGGCTGCAGAATCACTGGCCTCACCCTAGAGAGACTGGATTTGGAGAATTGGACCACCAGAGATTTTTCTAGAAATTACTTACCATAGGCCACGAAGCAGCGGTTGTTTCGACGAAACGTCGAATATCTGAGGGTCCACAACTGCTTTTCAACGAGGTGGTTAGTATAGTGATGGCACATAGGACGTTAGGGTGGATAGCTTAGACGATGTCGGTGTCAAGTGAGTCGACTAACCGCGCCGTTAAGGTAGGCTGGCGGGCGCGACACTGTGGAATGCAGATGGAGAATTTTGTGCAAATTAAAACCTTGATAACTTTGCCTTCCGGTCATGGAATCGAGCTAGGTTTTTTTTGACGGCTGCAGAATCACTGGCCTCACCCTAGAGAGACTGGATTTGGAGAATTGGACCACCAGAGATTTTTCTAGAAATTACTTACCATAGGCCACGAAGCAGCGGTTGTTTCGACGAAACGTCGAATATCTGAGGGTCCACAACTGCTTTTCAACGAGGTGGTTAGTATAGTGATGGCACATAGGACGTTAGGGTGGATAGCTTAGACGATGTCGGTGTCAAGTGAGTCGACTAACCGCGCCGTTAAGGTAGGCTGGCGGGCGCGACACTGTGGAATGCAGATGGAGAATTCTGTGCAAATTAAAACCTTGATAACTTTGCCTTCCGGTCATGGAATCGAGCTAGGTTTTTTTTAACGGCTGCAGAATCACAGGCCTCACCGAAGAGAGACTGGATTTGGAGAGTTGGACCCCCAGAGATTTTTCTAGAAATTACCTACAATAGGCCACGAAGCAGCGGTTGTTTCGGCGAAACGTCGAATATCTAAGGGTCCACAACTGGTTTTCAACGAGGTGGTTAGTATAGGGATGGCACATAGGACATTAGGGTGGATAGCTTAGACGATGTCGGTGTCAAGCGCGTCGACTAACCGCGCTGTTAAGGTAGGCTGGCGGGCGCGACACTGGAATGCAGATGGAGAATTCTGTGCAAATTAAAACCTTGATAACTTTGCTTTCCGGTCATGTAATCGAGCTAGGTTTTTTTTTACGGCTGCAGAATCACGGGCCTCACCCTAGAGAGACTGGATTTGGAGAGTTGGACCCCCAGAGATTTTTGTAGAAATTACTTACCATAGGCCACGAAGCAGCGGTTGTTTCGACGAAACGTCGAATATCTGAGTGTCCACAACTGGTTTTCAACGAGGTGGTTACTATTGGGATGGCACATAGGACATTAGGGTGGATAGCTTAGACGATGTCGGTGTCAAGTGAGTCGACTAACCGCGCCGTTAAGGTAGGCTGGCGGGCGCGACACTGTGGAATGCAGATGGAGAATTCTGTGCAAATTAAAACCTTGATAACTTTGCCTTCCGGTCATGGAATCGAGCTAGGTTTTTTTTGACGGCTGCAGAATCACGGGCCTCACCCTAGAGAGACTGGATTTGGAGAATTGGAGCACCAGAGATTTTTCTAGAAATTACTTACCATAGGCCACGAAGCAGCGGTTGTTTCGACGAAACGTCGAATATCTGAGGGTCCACAACTGCTTTTCAACGAGGTGGTTAGTATAGTGATGGCACATAGGACGTTAGGGTGGATAGCTTAGACGATGTCGGTGTCAAGTGAGTCGACTAACCGCGCCGTTAAGGTAGGCTGGCGGGCGCGACACTGTGGAATGCAGATGGAGAATTCTGTGCAAATTAAAACCTTGATAACTTTGCCTTCCGGTCATGGAATCGAGCTAGGTTTTTTTTGACGGCTGCAGAATCACTGGCCTCACCCTAGAGAGACTGGATTTGGAGAATTGGACCACCAGAGATTTTTCTAGAAATTACTTACCATAGGCCACGAAGCAGCGGTTGTTTCGACGAAACGTCGAATATCTGAGGGTCCACAACTGCTTTTCAACGAGGTGGTTAGTATAGTGATGGCACATAGGACGTTAGGGTGGATAGCTTAGACGATGTTGGTGTCAAGTGAGTCGACTAACCGCGCCGTTAAGGTAGGCTGGCGGGCGCGACACTGTGGAATGCAGATGGAGAATTCCTTGCAAATTAAAACCTTGATAACTTTGCCTTCCGGTCATGGAATCGAGCTAGGTTTTTTTTGACGGCTGCAGAATCACTGGCCTCACCCTAGAGAGACTGGATTTGGAGAATTGGACCACTAGTGATTTTTCTAGAAATTACTTACCATAGGCCACGAAGCAGCGGTTGTTTCGACGAAACGTCGAATATCTGAGGGTCCACAACTGCTTTTCAACGAGGTGGTTAGTATAGTGATGGCACATAGGACGTTAGGGTGGATAGCTTAGACGATGTTGGTGTCAAGTGAGTCGACTAACCGCGCCGTTAAGGTAGGCTGGCGGGCGCGACACTGTGGAATGCAGATGGAGAATTCTGTGCAAATTAAAACCTTGATAACTTTGCCTTCCGGTCATGGAATCGAGCTAGGTTTTTTTTGACGGCTGCAGAATCACGGGCCTCACCCTAGAGAGACTGGATTTGGAGAATTGGAGCACCAGAGATTTTTCTAGAAATTACTTACCATAGGCCACGAAGCAGCGGTTGTTTCGACGAAACGTCGAATATCTGAGGGTCCACAACTGCTTTTCAACGAGGTGGTTAGTATAGTGATGGCACATAGGACGTTAGGGTGGATAGCTTAGACGATGTCGGTGTCAAGTGAGTCGACTAACCGCGCCGTTAAGGTAGGCTGGCGGGCGCGACACTGTGGAATGCAGATGGAGAATTCTGTGCAAATTAAAACCTTGATAACTTTGCCTTCCGGTCATGGAATCGAGCTAGGTTTTTTTTGACGGCTGCAGAATCACTGGCCTCACCCTAGAGAGACTGGATTTGGAGAATTGGACCACCAGAGATTTTTCTAGAAATTACTTACCATAGGCCACGAAGCAGCGGTTGTTTCGACGAAACGTCGAATATCTGAGGGTCCACAACTGCTTTTCAACGAGGTGGTTAGTATAGTGATGGCACATAGGACGTTAGGGTGGATAGCTTAGACGATGTTGGTGTCAAGTGAGTCGACTAACCGCGCCGTTAAGGTAGGCTGGCGGGCGCGACACTGTGGAATGCAGATGGAGAATTCCTTGCAAATTAAAACCTTGATAACTTTGCCTTCCGGTCATGGAATCGAGCTAGGTTTTTTTTGACGGCTGCAGAATCACTGGCCTCACCCTAGAGAGACTGGATTTGGAGAATTGGACCACCAGAGATTTTTCTAGAAATTACTTACCATAGGCCACGAAGCAGCGGTTGTTTCGACGAAACGTCGAATATCTGAGGGTCCACAACTGCTTTTCAACGAGGTGGTTAGTATAGTGATGGCACATAGGACGTTAGGGTGGATAGCTTAGACGATGTCGGTGTCAAGTGAGTCGACTAACCGCGCCGTTAAGGTAGGCTGGCGGGCGCGACACTGTGGAATGCAGATGGAGAATTTTGTGCAAATTAAAACCTTGATAACTTTGCCTTCCGGTCATGGAATCGAGCTAGGTTTTTTTTGACGGCTGCAGAATCACTGGCCTCACCCTAGAGAGACTGGATTTGGAGAATTGGACCACCAGAGATTTTTCTAGAAATTACTTACCATAGGCCACGAAGCAGCGGTTGTTTCGACGAAACGTCGAATATCTGAGGGTCCACAACTGCTTTTCAACGAGGTGGTTAGTATAGTGATGGCACATAGGACGTTAGGGTGGATAGCTTAGACGATGTCGGTGTCAAGTGAGTCGACTAACCGCGCCGTTAAGGTAGGCTGGCGGGCGCGACACTGTGGAATGCAGATGGAGAATTTTGTGCAAATTAAAACCTTGATAACTTTGCCTTCCGGTCATGGAATCGAGCTAGGTTTTTTTTGACGGCTGCAGAATCACTGGCCTCACCCTAGAGAGACTGGATTTGGAGAATTGGACCACCAGAGATTTTTCTAGAAATTACTTACCATAGGCCACGAAGCAGCGGTTGTTTCGACGAAACGTCGAATATCTGAGGGTCCACAACTGCTTTTCAACGAGGTGGTTAGTATAGTGATGGCACATAGGACGTTAGGGTGGATAGCTTAGACGATGTCGGTGTCAAGTGAGTCGACTAACCGCGCCGTTAAGGTAGGCTGGCGGGCGCGACACTGTGGAATGCAGATGGAGAATTTTGTGCAAATTAAAACCTTGATAACTTTGCCTTCCGGTCATGGAATCGAGCTAGGTTTTTTTTGACGGCTGCAGAATCACTGGCCTCACCCTAGAGAGACTGGATTTGGAGAATTGGACCACCAGAGATTTTTCTAGAAATTACTTACCATAGGCCACGAAGCAGCGGTTGTTTCGACGAAACGTCGAATATCTGAGGGTCCACAACTGCTTTTCAACGAGGTGGTTAGTATAGTGATGGCACATAGGACGTTAGGGTGGATAGCTTAGACGATGTCGGTGTCAAGTGAGTCGACTAACCGCGCCGTTAAGGTAGGCTGGCGGGCGCGACACTGTGGAATGCAGATGGAGAATTTTGTGCAAATTAAAACCTTGATAACTTTGCCTTCCGGTCATGGAATCGAGCTAGGTTTTTTTTGACGGCTGCAGAATCACTGGCCTCACCCTAGAGAGACTGGATTTGGAGAATTGGACCACCAGAGATTTTTCTAGAAATTACTTACCATAGGCCACGAAGCAGCGGTTGTTTCGACGAAACGTCGAATATCTGAGGGTCCACAACTGCTTTTCAACGAGGTGGTTAGTATAGTGATGGCACATAGGACGTTAGGGTGGATAGCTTAGACGATGTCGGTGTCAAGTGAGTCGACTAACCGCGCCGTTAAGGTAGGCTGGCGGGCGCGACACTGTGGAATGCAGATGGAGAATTTTGTGCAAATTAAAACCTTGATAACTTTGCCTTCCGGTCATGGAATCGAGCTAGGTTTTTTTTGACGGCTGCAGAATCACTGGCCTCACCCTAGAGAGACTGGATTTGGAGAATTGGACCACCAGAGATTTTTCTAGAAATTACTTACCATAGGCCACGAAGCAGCGGTTGTTTCGACGAAACGTCGAATATCTGAGGGTCCACAACTGCTTTTCAACGAGGTGGTTAGTATAGTGATGGCACATAGGACGTTAGGGTGGATAGCTTAGACGATGTCGGTGTCAAGTGAGTCGACTAACCGCGCCGTTAAGGTAGGCTGGCGGGCGCGACACTGTGGAATGCAGATGGAGAATTTTGTGCAAATTAAAACCTTGATAACTTTGCCTTCCGGTCATGGAATCGAGCTAGGTTTTTTTTGACGGCTGCAGAATCACTGGCCTCACCCTAGAGAGACTGGATTTGGAGAATTGGACCACCAGAGATTTTTCTAGAAATTACTTACCATAGGCCACGAAGCAGCGGTTGTTTCGACGAAACGTCGAATATCTGAGGGTCCACAACTGCTTTTCAACGAGGTGGTTAGTATAGTGATGGCACATAGGACGTTAGGGTGGATAGCTTAGACGATGTTGGTGTCAAGTGAGTCGACTAACCGCGCCGTTAAGGTAGGCTGGCGGGCGCGACACTGTGGAATGCAGATGGAGAATTCCATGCAAATTAAAACCTTGATAACTTTGCCTTCCGGTCATGGAATCGAGCTAGGTTTTTTTTGACGGCTGCAGAATCACTGGCCTCACCCTAGAGAGACTGGATTTGGAGAATTGGACCACCAGAGATTTTTCTAGAAATTACTTACCATAGGCCACGAAGCAGCGGTTGTTTCGACGAAACGTCGAATATCTGAGGGTCCACAACTGCTTTTCAACGAGGTGGTTAGTATAGTGATGGCACATAGGACGTTAGGGTGGATAGCTTAGACGATGTCGGTGTCAAGTGAGTCGACTAACCGCGCCGTTAAGGTAGGCTGGCGGGCGCGACACTGTGGAATGCAGATGGAGAATTTTGTGCAAATTAAAACCTTGATAACTTTGCCTTCCGGTCATGGAATCGAGCTAGGTTTTTTTTGACGGCTGCAGAATCACTGGCCTCACCCTAGAGAGACTGGATTTGGAGAATTGGACCACCAGAGATTTTTCTAGAAATTACTTACCATAGGCCACGAAGCAGCGGTTGTTTCGACGAAACGTCGAATATCTGAGGGTCCACAACTGCTTTTCAACGAGGTGGTTAGTATAGTGATGGCACATAGGACGTTAGGGTGGATAGCTTAGACGATGTCGGTGTCAAGTGAGTCGACTAACCGCGCCGTTAAGGTAGGCTGGCGGGCGCGACACTGTGGAATGCAGATGGAGAATTCTGTGCAAATTAAAACCTTGATAACTTTGCCTTCCGGTCATGGAATCGAGCTAGGTTTTTTTTAACGGCTGCAGAATCACAGGCCTCACCGAAGAGAGACTGGATTTGGAGAGTTGGACCCCCAGAGATTTTTCTAGAAATTACCTACAATAGGCCACGAAGCAGCGGTTGTTTCGGCGAAACGTCGAATATCTAAGGGTCCACAACTGGTTTTCAACGAGGTGGTTAGTATAGGGATGGCACATAGGACATTAGGGTGGATAGCTTAGACGATGTCGGTGTCAAGCGCGTCGACTAACCGCGCTGTTAAGGTAGGCTGGCGGGCGCGACACTGGAATGCAGATGGAGAATTCTGTGCAAATTAAAACCTTGATAACTTTGCTTTCCGGTCATGTAATCGAGCTAGGTTTTTTTTTACGGCTGCAGAATCACGGGCCTCACCCTAGAGAGACTGGATTTGGAGAGTTGGACCCCCAGAGATTTTTGTAGAAATTACTTACCATAGGCCACGAAGCAGCGGTTGTTTCGACGAAACGTCGAATATCTGAGTGTCCACAACTGGTTTTCAACGAGGTGGTTACTATTGGGATGGCACATAGGACATTAGGGTGGATAGCTTAGACGATGTCGGTGTCAAGTGAGTCGACTAACCGCGCCGTTAAGGTAGGCTGGCGGGCGCGACACTGTGGAATGCAGATGGAGAATTCTGTGCAAATTAAAACCTTGATAACTTTGCCTTCCGGTCATGGAATCGAGCTAGGTTTTTTTTGACGGCTGCAGAATCACGGGCCTCACCCTAGAGAGACTGGATTTGGAGAATTGGAGCACCAGAGATTTTTCTAGAAATTACTTACCATAGGCCACGAAGCAGCGGTTGTTTCGACGAAACGTCGAATATCTGAGGGTCCACAACTGCTTTTCAACGAGGTGGTTAGTATAGTGATGGCACATAGGACGTTAGGGTGGATAGCTTAGACGATGTCGGTGTCAAGTGAGTCGACTAACCGCGCCGTTAAGGTAGGCTGGCGGGCGCGACACTGTGGAATGCAGATGGAGAATTCTGTGCAAATTAAAACCTTGATAACTTTGCCTTCCGGTCATGGAATCGAGCTAGGTTTTTTTTGACGGCTGCAGAATCACTGGCCTCACCCTAGAGAGACTGGATTTGGAGAATTGGACCACCAGAGATTTTTCTAGAAATTACTTACCATAGGCCACGAAGCAGCGGTTGTTTCGACGAAACGTCGAATATCTGAGGGTCCACAACTGCTTTTCAACGAGGTGGTTAGTATAGTGATGGCACATAGGACGTTAGGGTGGATAGCTTAGACGATGTTGGTGTCAAGTGAGTCGACTAACCGCGCCGTTAAGGTAGGCTGGCGGGCGCGACACTGTGGAATGCAGATGGAGAATTCTGTGCAAATTAAAACCTTGATAACTTTGCCTTCCGGTCATGGAATCGAGCTAGGTTTTTTTTGACGGCTGCAGAATCACTGGCCTCACCCTAGAGAGACTGGATTTGGAGAATTGGACCACCAGAGATTTTTCTAGAAATTACTTACCATAGGCCACGAAGCAGCGGTTGTTTCGACGAAACGTCGAATATCTGAGGGTCCACAACTGCTTTTCAACGAGGTGGTTAGTATAGTGATGGCACATAGGACGTTAGGGTGGATAGCTTAGACGATGTTGGTGTCAAGTGAGTCGACTAACCGCGCCGTTAAGGTAGGCTGGCGGGCGCGACACTGTGGAATGCAGATGGAGAATTCTGTGCAAATTAAAACCTTGATAACTTTGCCTTCCGGTCATGGAATCGAGCTAGGTTTTTTTTGACGGCTGCAGAATCACTGGCCTCACCCTAGAGAGACTGGATTTGGAGAATTGGACCACCAGAGATTTTTCTAGAAATTACTTACCATAGGCCACGAAGCAGCGGTTGTTTCGACGAAACGTCGAATATCTGAGGGTCCACAACTGCTTTTCAACGAGGTGGTTAGTATAGTGATGGCACATAGGACGTTAGGGTGGATAGCTTAGACGATGTTGGTGTCAAGTGAGTCGACTAACCGCGCCGTTAAGGTAGGCTGGCGGGCGCGACACTGTGGAATGCAGATGGAGAATTCCTTGCAAATTAAAACCTTGATAACTTTGCCTTCCGGTCATGGAATCGAGCTAGGTTTTTTTTGACGGCTGCAGAATCACTGGCCTCACCCTAGAGAGACTGGATTTGGAGAATTGGACCACCAGAGATTTTTCTAGAAATTACTTACCATAGGCCACGAAGCAGCGGTTGTTTCGACGAAACGTCGAATATCTGAGGGTCCACAACTGCTTTTCAACGAGGTGGTTAGTATAGTGATGGCACATAGGACGTTAGGGTGGATAGCTTAGACGATGTCGGTGTCAAGTGAGTCGACTAACCGCGCCGTTAAGGTAGGCTGGCGGGCGCGACACTGTGGAATGCAGATGGAGAATTTTGTGCAAATTAAAACCTTGATAACTTTGCCTTCCGGTCATGGAATCGAGCTAGGTTTTTTTTGACGGCTGCAGAATCACTGGCCTCACCCTAGAGAGACTGGATTTGGAGAATTGGACCACCAGAGATTTTTCTAGAAATTACTTACCATAGGCCACGAAGCAGCGGTTGTTTCGACGAAACGTCGAATATCTGAGGGTCCACAACTGCTTTTCAACGAGGTGGTTAGTATAGTGATGGCACATAGGACGTTAGGGTGGATAGCTTAGACGATGTCGGTGTCAAGTGAGTCGACTAACCGCGCCGTTAAGGTAGGCTGGCGGGCGCGACACTGTGGAATGCAGATGGAGAATTTTGTGCAAATTAAAACCTTGATAACTTTGCCTTCCGGTCATGGAATCGAGCTAGGTTTTTTTTGACGGCTGCAGAATCACTGGCCTCACCCTAGAGAGACTGGATTTGGAGAATTGGACCACCAGAGATTTTTCTAGAAATTACTTACCATAGGCCACGAAGCAGCGGTTGTTTCGACGAAACGTCGAATATCTGAGGGTCCACAACTGCTTTTCAACGAGGTGGTTAGTATAGTGATGGCACATAGGACGTTAGGGTGGATAGCTTAGACGATGTTGGTGTCAAGTGAGTCGACTAACCGCGCCGTTAAGGTAGGCTGGCGGGCGCGACACTGTGGAATGCAGATGGAGAATTCCATGCAAATTAAAACCTTGATAACTTTGCCTTCCGGTCATGGAATCGAGCTAGGTTTTTTTTGACGGCTGCAGAATCACTGGCCTCACCCTAGAGAGACTGGATTTGGAGAATTGGACCACCAGAGATTTTTCTAGAAATTACTTACCATAGGCCACGAAGCAGCGGTTGTTTCGACGAAACGTCGAATATCTGAGGGTCCACAACTGCTTTTCAACGAGGTGGTTAGTATAGTGATGGCACATAGGACGTTAGGGTGGATAGCTTAGACGATGTCGGTGTCAAGTGAGTCGACTAACCGCGCCGTTAAGGTAGGCTGGCGGGCGCGACACTGTGGAATGCAGATGGAGAATTTTGTGCAAATTAAAACCTTGATAACTTTGCCTTCCGGTCATGGAATCGAGCTAGGTTTTTTTTGACGGCTGCAGAATCACTGGCCTCACCCTAGAGAGACTGGATTTGGAGAATTGGACCACCAGAGATTTTTCTAGAAATTACTTACCATAGGCCACGAAGCAGCGGTTGTTTCGACGAAACGTCGAATATCTGAGGGTCCACAACTGCTTTTCAACGAGGTGGTTAGTATAGTGATGGCACATAGGACGTTAGGGTGGATAGCTTAGACGATGTCGGTGTCAAGTGAGTCGACTAACCGCGCCGTTAAGGTAGGCTGGCGGGCGCGACACTGTGGAATGCAGATGGAGAATTCTGTGCAAATTAAAACCTTGATAACTTTGCCTTCCGGTCATGGAATCGAGCTAGGTTTTTTTTAACGGCTGCAGAATCACAGGCCTCACCGAAGAGAGACTGGATTTGGAGAGTTGGACCCCCAGAGATTTTTCTAGAAATTACCTACAATAGGCCACGAAGCAGCGGTTGTTTCGGCGAAACGTCGAATATCTAAGGGTCCACAACTGGTTTTCAACGAGGTGGTTAGTATAGGGATGGCACATAGGACATTAGGGTGGATAGCTTAGACGATGTCGGTGTCAAGCGCGTCGACTAACCGCGCTGTTAAGGTAGGCTGGCGGGCGCGACACTGGAATGCAGATGGAGAATTCTGTGCAAATTAAAACCTTGATAACTTTGCTTTCCGGTCATGTAATCGAGCTAGGTTTTTTTTTACGGCTGCAGAATCACGGGCCTCACCCTAGAGAGACTGGATTTGGAGAGTTGGACCCCCAGAGATTTTTGTAGAAATTACTTACCATAGGCCACGAAGCAGCGGTTGTTTCGACGAAACGTCGAATATCTGAGTGTCCACAACTGGTTTTCAACGAGGTGGTTACTATTGGGATGGCACATAGGACATTAGGGTGGATAGCTTAGACGATGTCGGTGTCAAGTGAGTCGACTAACCGCGCCGTTAAGGTAGGCTGGCGGGCGCGACACTGTGGAATGCAGATGGAGAATTCTGTGCAAATTAAAACCTTGATAACTTTGCCTTCCGGTCATGGAATCGAGCTAGGTTTTTTTTGACGGCTGCAGAATCACGGGCCTCACCCTAGAGAGACTGGATTTGGAGAGTTGGACCCCCAGAGATTTTTCTAGAAATTACTTACCATAGGCCACGAAGCAGCGGTTGTTTTGACGAAACGTCGAATATCTGAGTGTCCACAACTGGTTTTCAACGAGGTGGTTACTATTGGGATGGCACATAGGACATTAGGGTGGATAGCTTAGACGATGTTGGTGTCAAGTGAGTCGACTAACCGCGCCGTTAAGGTAGGCTGGCGGGCGCGACACTGTGGAATGCAGATGGAGAATTCTGTGCAAATTAAAACCTTGATAACTTTGCCTTCCGGTCATGGAATCGAGCTAGGTTTTTTTTGACGGCTGCAGAATCACTGGCCTCACCCTAGAGAGACTGGATTTGGAGAATTGGACCACCAGAGATTTTTCTAGAAATTACTTACCATAGGCCACGAAGCAGCGGTTGTTTCGACGAAACGTCGAATATCTGAGGGTCCACAACTGCTTTTCAACGAGGTGGTTAGTATAGTGATGGCACATAGGACGTTAGGGTGGATAGCTTAGACGATGTCGGTGTCAAGTGAGTCGACTAACCGCGCCGTTAAGGTAGGCTGGCGGGCGCGACACTGTGGAATGCAGATGGAGAATTCTGTGCAAATTAAAACCTTGATAACTTTGCCTTCCGGTCATGGAATCGAGCTAGGTTTTTTTTAACGGCTGCAGAATCACAGGCCTCACCGAAGAGAGACTGGATTTGGAGAGTTGGACCCCCAGAGATTTTTCTAGAAATTACCTACAATAGGCCACGAAGCAGCGGTTGTTTCGGCGAAACGTCGAATATCTAAGGGTCCACAACTGGTTTTCAACGAGGTGGTTAGTATAGGGATGGCACATAGGACATTAGGGTGGATAGCTTAGACGATGTCGGTGTCAAGCGCGTCGACTAACCGCGCTGTTAAGGTAGGCTGGCGGGCGCGACACTGGAATGCAGATGGAGAATTCTGTGCAAATTAAAACCTTGATAACTTTGCTTTCCGGTCATGTAATCGAGCTAGGTTTTTTTTTACGGCTGCAGAATCACGGGCCTCACCTTAGAGAGACTGGATTTGGAGAGTTGGACCCCCAGAGATTTTTGTAGAAATTACTTACCATAGGCCACGAAGCAGCGGTTGTTTTGACGAAACGTCGAATATCTGAGTGTCCACAACTGGTTTTCAACGAGGTGGTTACTATTGGGATGGCACATAGGACATTAGGGTGGATAGCTTAGACGATGTTGGTGTCAAGTGAGTCGACTAACCGCGCCGTTAAGGTAGGCTGGCGGGCGCGACACTGTGGAATGCGGATGGAGAATTCTGTGCAAATTAAAACCTTGATAACTTTGCCTTCCGGTCATGGAATCGAGCTAGGTTTTTTTTGACGGCTGCAGAATCACTGGCCTCACCCTAGAGAGACTGGATTTGGAGAATTGGACCACCAGAGATTTTTCTAGAAATTACTTACCATAGGCCACGAAGCAGCGGTTGTTTCGACGAAACGTCGAATATCTGAGGGTCCACAACTGCTTTTCAACGAGGTGGTTAGTATAGTGATGGCACATAGGACGTTAGGGTGGATAGCTTAGACGATGTCGGTGTCAAGTGAGTCGACTAACCGCGCCGTTAAGGTAGGCTGGCGGGCGCGACACTGTGGAATGCAGATGGAGAATTCTGTGCAAATTAAAACCTTGATAACTTTGCCTTCCGGTCATGGAATCGAGCTAGGTTTTTTTTAACGGCTGCAGAATCACAGGCCTCACCGAAGAGAGACTGGATTTGGAGAGTTGGACCCCCAGAGATTTTTCTAGAAATTACCTACAATAGGCCACGAAGCAGCGGTTGTTTCGGCGAAACGTCGAATATCTAAGGGTCCACAACTGGTTTTCAACGAGGTGGTTAGTATAGGGATGGCACATAGGACATTAGGGTGGATAGCTTAGACGATGTCGGTGTCAAGCGCGTCGACTAACCGCGCTGTTAAGGTAGGCTGGCGGGCGCGACACTGGAATGCAGATGGAGAATTCTGTGCAAATTAAAACCTTGATAACTTTGCTTTCCGGTCATGTAATCGAGCTAGGTTTTTTTTTACGGCTGCAGAATCACGGGCCTCACCCTAGAGAGACTGGATTTGGGGAGTTGGACCCCCAGAGATTTTTGTAGAAATTACTTACCATAGGCCACGAAGCAGCGGTTGTTTTGACGAAACGTCGAATATCTGAGTGTCCACAACTGGTTTTCAACGAGGTGGTTACTATTGGGATGGCACATAGGACATTAGGGTGGATAGCTTAGACGATGTTGGTGTCAAGTGAGTCGACTAACCGCGCCGTTAAGGTAGGCTGGCGGGCGCGACACTGTGGAATGCAGATGGAGAATTCTGTGCAAATTAAAACCTTGATAACTTTGCCTTCCGGTCATGGAATCGAGCTAGGTTTTTTTTGACGGCTGCAGAATCACTGGCCTCACCCTAGAGAGACTGGATTTGGAGAATTGGACCACCAGAGATTTTTCTAGAAATTACTTACCATAGGCCACGAAGCAGCGGTTGTTTCGACGAAACGTCGAATATCTGAGGGTCCACAACTGCTTTTCAACGAGGTGGTTAGTATAGTGATGGCACATAGGACGTTAGGGTGGATAGCTTAGACGATGTCGGTGTCAAGTGAGTCGACTAACCGCGCCGTTAAGGTAGGCTGGCGGGCGCGACACTGTGGAATGCAGATGGAGAATTCTGTGCAAATTAAAACCTTGATAACTTTGCCTTCCGGTCATGGAATCGAGCTAGGTTTTTTTTAACGGCTGCAGAATCACAGGCCTCACCGAAGAGAGACTGGATTTGGAGAGTTGGACCCCCAGAGATTTTTCTAGAAATTACCTACAATAGGCCACGAAGCAGCGGTTGTTTCGGCGAAACGTCGAATATCTAAGGGTCCACAACTGGTTTTCAACGAGGTGGTTAGTATAGGGATGGCACATAGGACATTAGGGTGGATAGCTTAGACGATGTCGGTGTCAAGCGCGTCGACTAACCGCGCTGTTAAGGTAGGCTGGCGGGCGCGACACTGGAATGCAGATGGAGAATTCTGTGCAAATTAAAACCTTGATAACTTTGCTTTCCGGTCATGTAATCGAGCTAGGTTTTTTTTTACGGCTGCAGAATCACGGGCCTCACCCTAGAGAGACTGGATTTGGAGAGTTGGACCCCCAGAGATTTTTGTAGAAATTACTTACCATAGGCCACGAAGCAGCGGTTGTTTCGACGAAACGTCGAATATCTGAGTGTCCACAACTGGTTTTCAACGAGGTGGTTACTATTGGGATGGCACATAGGACATTAGGGTGGATAGCTTAGACGATGTTGGTGTCAAGTGAGTCGACTAACCGCGCCGTTAAGGTAGGCTGGCGGGCGCGACACTGTGGAATGCAGATGGAGAATTCTATGCAAATTAAAACCTTGATAAATTTGCCTTCCGGTCATGGAATCGAGCTAGGTTTTTTTTGACGGCTGCAGAATCACTGGCCTCACCCTAGAGAGACTGGATTTGGAGAATTGGACCACCAGAGATTTTTCTAGAAATTACTTACCATAGGCCACGAAGCAGCGGTTCTTTCGACGAAACGTCGAATATCTGAGGGTCCACAACTGCTTTTCAACGAGGTGGTTAGTATAGTGATGGCACATAGGACGTTAGGGTGGATAGCTTAGACGATGTCGGTGTCAAGTGAGTCGACTAACCGCGCCGTTAAGGTAGGCTGGCGGGCGCGACACTGTGGAAAGCAGATGGAGAATTCTATGCAAATTAAAACCTTGATAACTTTGCCTTCCGGTCATGGAATCGAGCTAGGTTTTTTTTGACGGCTGCAGAAACACTGGCCTCACCCTAGAGAGACTGGATTTGGAGAATTGGACCACCAGAGATTTTTCTAGAAATTACTTACCATAGGCCACGAAGCAGCGGTTGTTTCGACGAAACGTCGAATATCTGAGGGTCCACAACTGCTTTTCAACGAGGTGGTTAGTATAGTGATGGCACATAGGACGTTAGGGTGGATAGCTTAGACGATGTCGGTGTCAAGTGAGTCGACTAACCGCGCCGTTAAGGTAGGCTGGCGGGCGCGACACTGTGGAATGCAGATGGAGAATTCTGTGCAAATTAAAACCTTGATAACTTTGCCTTCCGGTCATGGAATCGAGCTAGGTTTTTTTTAACGGCTGTAGAATCACAGGCCTCACCGAAGAGAGACTGGATTTGGAGAGTTGGACCCCCAGAGATTTTTCTAGAAATTACCTACAATAGGCCACGAAGCAGCGGTTGTTTCGGCGAAACGTCGAATATCTAAGGGTCCACAACTGGTTTTCAACGAGGTGGTTAGTATAGGGATGGCACATAGGACATTAGGGTGGATAGCTTAGACGATGTCGGTGTCAAGCGCGTCGACTAACCGCGCTGTTAAGGTAGGCTGGCGGGCGCGACACTGGAATGCAGATGGAGAATTCTGTGCAAATTAAAACCTTGATAACTTTGCTTTCCGGTCATGTAATCGAGCTAGGTTTTTTTTTACGGCTGCAGAATCACGGGCCTCACCCTAGAGAGACTGGATTTGGAGAGTTGGACCCCCAGAGATTTTTGTAGAAATTACTTACCATAGGCCACGAAGCAGCGGTTGCTTCGACGAAACGTCGAATATCTGAGTGTCCACAACTGGTTTTCAACGAGGTGGTTACTATTGGGATGGCACATAGGACATTAGGGTGGATAGCTTAGACGATGTCGGTGTCAAGTGAGTCGACTAACCGCGCCGTTAAGGTAGGCTGGCAGGCGCGACACTGTGGAATGCAGATGGAGAATTCTGTGCAAATTAAAACCTTGATAACTTTGCTTTCCGGTCATGTAATCGAGCTAGGTTTTTTTTTACGGCTGCAGAATCACGGGCCTCACCCTAGAGAGACTGGATTTGGAGAGTTGGACCCCCAGAGATTTTTGTAGAAATTACTTACCATAGGCCACGAAGCAGCGGTTGTTTCGACGAAACGTCGAATATCTGAGTGTCCACAACTGGTTTTCAACGAGGTGGTTACTATTGGGATGGCACATAGGACATTAGGGTGGATAGCTTAGACGATGTTGGTGTCAAGTGAGTCAACTAACCGCGCCGTTAAGGTAGGCTGGCGGGCGCGACACTGTGGAATGCAGATGGAGAATTCTATGCAAATTAAAACCTTGATAACTTTGCCTTCCGGTCATGGAATCGAGCTAGGTTTTTTTTGACGGCTGCAGAATCACTGGCCTCACCCTAGAGAGACTGGATTTGGAGAATTGGACCACCAGAGATTTTTCTAGAAATTACTTACCATAGGCCACGAAGCAGCGGTTGTTTCGACGAAATGTCGAATATCTGAGGGTCCACAACTGCTTTTCAACGAGGTGGTTAGTATAGTGATGGCACATAGGACGTTAGGGTGGATAGCTTAGACGATGTCGGTGTCAAGTGAGTCGACTAACCGCGCCGTTAAGGTAGGCTGGCGGGCGCGACACTGTGGAATGCAGATGGAGAATTCTGTGCAAATTAAAACCTTGATAACTTTGCCTTCCGGTCATGGAATCGAGCTAGGTTTTTTTTAACGGCTGTAGAATCACAGGCCTCACCGAAGAGAGACTGGATTTGGAGAGTTGGACCCCCAGAGATTTTTCTAGAAATTACCTACAATAGGCCACGAAGCAGCGGTTGTTTCGGCGAAACGTCGAATATCTAAGGGTCCACAACTGGTTTTCAACGAGGTGGTTAGTATAGTGATG
Source organism: Oryza sativa Japonica Group (assembly GCF_034140825.1). NCBI lineage: Eukaryota > Viridiplantae > Streptophyta > Magnoliopsida > Poales > Poaceae > Oryza > Oryza sativa. The sequence goes on from NC_089039.1 coordinate 30,317,496, forward strand.
GCACATAGGACGTTAGGGTGGATAGCTTAGACGATGTCGGTGTCAAGTGAGTCGACTAACCGCGCCGTTAAGGTAGGCTGGCGGGCGCGACACTGTGGAATGCAGATGGAGAATTCTGTGCAAATTAAAACCTTGATAACTTTGCCTTCCGGTCATGGAATCGAGCTAGGTTTTTTTTAACGGCTGTAGAATCACAGGCCTCACCGAAGAGAGACTGGATTTGGAGAGTTGGACCCCCAGAGATTTTTCTAGAAATTACCTACAATAGGCCACGAAGCAGCGGTTGTTTCGGCGAAACGTCGAATATCTAAGGGTCCACAACTGGTTTTCAACGAGGTGGTTAGTATAGGGATGGCACATAGGACATTAGGGTGGATAGCTTAGACGATGTCGGTGTCAAGCGCGTCGACTAACCGCGCTGTTAAGGTAGGCTGGCGGGCGCGACACTGGAATGCAGATGGAGAATTCTGTGCAAATTAAAACCTTGATAACTTTGCTTTCCGATCATGTAATCGAGCTAGGTTTTTTTTACGGCTGCAGAATCACGGGCCTCACCCTAGAGAGACTGGATTTGGAGAGTTGGACCCCCAGAGATTTTTGTAGAAATTACTTACCATAGGCCACGAAGCAGCGGTTGTTTCGACGAAACGTCGAATATCTGAGTGTCCACAACTGGTTTTCAACGAGGTGGTTACTATTGGGATGGCACATAGGACATTAGGGTGGATAGCTTAGACGATGTCGGTGTCAAGTGAGTCGACTAACCGCGCCGTTAAGGTAGGCTGGCAGGCGCGACACTGTGGAATGCAGATGGAGAATTCTGTGCAAATTAAAACCTTGATAACTTTGCTTTCCGGTCATGTAATCGAGCTAGGTTTTTTTTTACGGCTGCAGAATCACGGGCCTCACCCTAGAGAGACTGGATTTGGAGAGTTGGACCCCCAGAGATTTTTGTAGAAATTACTTACCATAGGCCACGAAGCAGCGGTTGTTTCGACGAAACGTCGAATATCTGAGTGTCCACAACTGGTTTTCAACGAGGTGGTTACTATTGGGATGGCACATAGGACATTAGGGTGGATAGCTTAGACGATGTTGGTGTCAAGTGAGTCGACTAACCGCGCCGTTAAGGTAGGCTGGCGGGCGCGACACTGTGGAATGCAGATGGAGAATTCTATGCAAATTAAAACCTTGATAACTTTGCCTTCCGGTCATGGAATCGAGCTAGGTTTTTTTTGACGGCTGCAGAATCACTGGCCTCACCCTAGAGAGACTGGATTTGGAGAATTGGACCACCAGAGATTTTTCTAGAAATTACTTACCATAGGCCACGAAGCAGCGGTTGTTTCGACGAAACGTCGAATATCTGAGGGTCCACAACTGCTTTTCAACGAGGTGGTTAGTATAGTGATGGCACATAGGACGTTAGGGTGGATAGCTTAGACGATGTCGGTGTCAAGTGAGTCGACTAACCGCGCCGTTAAGGTAGGCTGGCAGGCGCGACACTGTGGAATGCAGATGGAGAATTCTGTGCAAATTAAAACCTTGATAACTTTGCCTTCCGGTCATGGAATCGAGCTAGGTTTTTTTTGACGGCTGCAGAATCACGGGCCTCACCCTAGAGAGACTGGATTTGGAGAATTGGACCACCAGAGATTTTTCTAGAAATTACTTACCATAGGCCACGAAGCAGCGGTTGTTTCGACGAAACGTCGAATATCTGAGGGTCCACAACTGCTTTTCAACGAGGTGGTTAGTATAGTGATGGCACATAGGACGTTAGGGTGGATAGCTTAGACGATGTCGGTGTCAAGTGAGTCGACTAACCGCGCCGTTAAGGTAGGCTGGCGGGCGCGACACTGTGGAATGCAGATGGAGAATTTTGTGCAAATTAAAACCTTGATAACTTTGCCTTCCGGTCATGGAATCGAGCTAGGTTTTTTTTGACGGCTGCAGAATCACTGGCCTCACCCTAGAGAGACTGGATTTGGAGAATTGGACCACCAGAGATTTTTCTAGAAATTACTTACCATAGGCCACGAAGCAGCGGTTGTTTCGACGAAACGTCGAATATCTGAGTGTCCACAACTGGTTTTCAACGAGGTGGTTACTATTGGGATGGCACATAGGACATTAGGGTGGATAGCTTAGACGATGTCGGTGTCAAGTGAGTCAACTAACCGCGCCGTTAAGGTAGGCTGGCAGGCGCGACACTGTGGAATGCAGATGGAGAATTCTGTGCAAATTAAAACCTTGATAACTTTGCTTTCCGGTCATGTAATCGAGCTAGGTTTTTTTTTACGGCTGCAGAATCACGGGCCTCACCCTAGAGAGACTGGATTTGGAGAGTTGGACCCCCAGAGATTTTTGAAGAAATTACTTACCATAGGCCACGAAGCAGCGGTTGTTTCGACGAAACGTCGAATATCTGAGTGTCCACAACTGGTTTTCAACGAGGTGGTTACTATTGGGATGGCACATAGGACATTAGGGTGGATAGCTTAGACGATGTTGGTGTCAAGTGAGTCGACTAACCGCGCCGTTAAGGTAGGCTGGCGGGCGCGACACTGTGGAATGCAGATGGAGAATTCTATGCAAATTAAAACCTTGATAACTTTGCCTTCCGGTCATGGAATCGAGCTAGGTTTTTTTTGACGGCAGCAGAATCACTGGCCTCACCCTAGAGAGACTGGATTTGGAGAATTGGACCACCAGAGATTTTTCTAGAAATTACTTACCATAGGCCACGAAGCAGCGGTTGTTTCGACGAAACGTCGAATATCTGAGGGTCCACAACTGCTTTTCAACGAGGTGGTTAGTATAGTGATGGCACATAGGACGTTAGGGTGGATAGCTTAGACGATGTCGGTGTCAAGTGAGTCGACTAACCGCGCCGTTAAGGTAGGCTGGCAGGCGCGACACTGTGGAATGCAGATGGAGAATTCTGTGCAAATTAAAACCTTGATAACTTTGCCTTCCGGTCATGGAATCGAGCTAGGTTTTTTTTGACGGCTGCAGAATCACGGGCCTCACCCTAGAGAGACTGGATTTGGAGAATTGGACCACCAGAGATTTTTCTAGAAATTACTTACCATAGGCCACGAAGCAGCGGTTGTTTCGACGAAACGTCGAATATCTGAGGGTCCACAACTGCTTTTCAACGAGGTGGTTAGTATAGTGATGGCACATAGGACGTTAGGGTGGATAGCTTAGACGATGTCGGTGTCAAGTGAGTCGACTAACCGCGCCGTTAAGGTAGGCTGGCGGGCGCGACACTGTGGAATGCAGATGGAGAATTTTGTGCAAATTAAAACCTTGATAACTTTGCCTTCCGGTCATGGAATCGAGCTAGGTTTTTTTTGACGGCTGCAGAATCACTGGCCTCACAATAGAGAGACTGGATTTGGAGAATTGGACCACCAGAGATTTTTCTAGAAATTACTTACCATAGGCCACGAAGCAGCGGTTGTTTCGACGAAACGTCGAATATCTGAGGGTCCACAACTGCTTTTCAACGAGGTGGTTAGTATAGTGATGGCACATAGGACGTTAGGGTGGATAGCTTAGACGATGTCGGTGTCAAGTGAGTCGACTAACCGCGCCGTTAAGGTAGGCTGGCGGGCGCGACACTGTGGAATGCAGATGGAGAATTTTGTGCAAATTAAAACCTTGATAACTTTGCCTTCCGGTCATGGAATCGAGCTAGGTTTTTTTTGACGGCTGCAGAATCACTGGCCTCACCCTAGAGAGACTGGATTTGGAGAATTGGACCACCAGAGATTTTTCTAGAAATTACTTACCATAGGCCACGAAGCAGCGGTTGTTTCGACGAAACGTCGAATATCTGAGGGTCCACAACTGCTTTTCAACGAGGTGGTTAGTATAGTGATGGCACATAGGACGTTAGGGTGGATAGCTTAGACGATGTCGGTGTCAAGCGCGTCGACTAACCGCGCTGTTAAGGTAGGCTGGCGGGCGCGACACTGGAATGCAGATGGAGAATTCTGTGCAAATTAAAACCTTGATAACTTTGCTTTCCGGTCATGTAATCGAGCTAGGTTTTTTTTTACGGCTGCAGAATCACGGGCCTCACCCTAGAGAGACTGGATTTGGAGAGTTGGACCCCCAGAGATTTTTGTAGAAATTACATACCATAGGCCACGAAGCAGCGGTTGTTTCGACGAAACGTCGAATATCTGAGTGTCCACAACTGGTTTTCAACGAGGTGGTTACTATTGGGATGGCACATAGGACATTAGGGTGGATAGCTTAGACGATGTCGGTGTCAAGTGAGTCGACTAACCGCGCCGTTAAGGTAGGCTGGCAGGCGCGACACTGTGGAATGCAGATGGAGAATTCTGTGCAAATTAAAACCTTGATAACTTTGCCTTCCGGTCATGGAATCGAGCTAGGTTTTTTTTGACGGCTGCAGAATCACGGGCCTCACCCTAGAGAGACTGGATTTGGAGAATTGGAGTACCAGAGATTTTTCTAGAAATTACTTACCATAGGCCACGAAGCAGCGGTTGTTTCGACGAAACGTCGAATATCTGAGGGTCCACAACTGCTTTTCAACGAGGTGGTTAGTATAGTGATGGCACATAGGACGTTAGGGTGGATAGCTTAGACGATGTCGGTGTCAAGTGAGTCGACTAACCGCGCCGTTAAGGTAGGCTGGCGGGCGCGACACTGTGGAATGCAGATGGAGAATTCTATGCAAATTAAAACCTTGATAACTTTGCCTTCCGGTCATGGAATCGAGCTAGGTTTTTTTTTGACGGCTGCAGAAACACTGGCCTCACCCTAGAGAGACTGGATTTGGAGAATTGGACCACCAGAGATTTTTCTAGAAATTACTTACCATAGGCCACGAAGCAGCGGTTGTTTCGACGAAACGTCGAATATCTGAGGGTCCACAACTGCTTTTCAACGAGGTGGTTAGTATAGTGATGGCACATAGGACGTTAGGGTGGATAGCTTAGACGATGTCGGTGTCAAGTGAGTCGACTAACCGCGCCGTTAAGGTAGGCTGGCGGGCGCGACACTGTGGAATGCAGATGGAGAATTCTGTGCAAATTAAAACCTTGATAACTTTGCCTTCCGGTTATGGAATCGAGCTAGGTTTTTTTAACGGCTGCAGAATCACAGGCCTCACCGAAGAGAGACTGGATTTGGAGAGTTGGACCCCCAGAGATTTTTCTAGAAATTACCTACAATAGGCCACGAAGCAGCGGTTGTTTCGGCGAAACGTCGAATATCTAAGGGTCCACAACTGGTTTTCAACGAGGTGGTTAGTATAGGGATGGCTCATAGGACATTAGGGTGGATAGCTTAGACGATGTCGGTGTCAAGCGCGTCGACTAACCGCGCTGTTAAGGTAGGCTGGCGGGCGCGACACTGGAATGCAGATGGAGAATTCTGTGCAAATTAAAACCTTGATAACTTTGCTTTCCGGTCATGTAATCGAGCTAGGTTTTTTTTGACGGCTGCAGAATCACGGGCCTCACCCTAGAGAGACTGGATTTGGAGAGTTGGACCCCCAGAGATTTTTGTAGAAATTACATACCATAGGCCACGAAGCAGCGGTTGTTTCGACGAAACGTCGAATATCTGAGTGTCCACAACTGGTTTTCAACGAGGTGGTTACTATTGGGATGGCACATAGGACATTAGGGTGGATAGCTTAGACGATGTCGGTGTCAAGTGAGTCGACTAACCGCGCCGTTAAGGTAGGCTGGCAGGCGCGACACTGTGGAATGCAGATGGAGAATTCTGTGCAAATTAAAACCTTGATAACTTTGCCTTCCGGTCATGGAATCGAGCTAGGTTTTTTTTGACGGCTGCAGAATCACGGGCCTCACCCTAGAGAGACTGGATGTGGAGAATTGGAGCACCAGAGATTTTTCTAGAAATTACTTACCATAGGCCACGAAGCAGCGGTTGTTTCGACGAAACGTCGAATATCTGAGGGTCCACAACTGCTTTTCAACGAGGTGGTTAGTATAGTGATGGCACATAGGACGTTAGGGTGGATAGCTTAGACGATGTCGGTGTCAAGTGAGTCGACTAACCGCGCCGTTAAGGTAGGCTGGCAGGCGCGACACTGTGGAATGCAGATGGAGAATTCTATGCAAATTAAAACCTTGATAACTTTGCCTTCCGGTCATGGAATCGAGCTAGGTTTTTTTTGACGGCTGCAGAATCACTGGCCTCACCCTAGAGAGACTGGATTTGGGGAATTGGACCACCAGAGATTTTTCTAGAAATTACTTACCATAGGCCACGAAGCAGCGGTTGTTTCGACGAAACGTCGAATATCTGAGGGTCCACAACTGCTTTTCAACGAGGTGGTTAGTATAGTGATGGCACATAGGACGTTAGGGTGGATAGCTTAGACGATGTCGGTGTCAAGTGAGTCGACTAACCGCGCCGTTAAGGTAGGCTGGCGGGCGCGACACTGTGGAATGCAGATGGAGAATTCTGTGCAAATTAAAACCTTGATAACTTTGCCTTCCGGTTATGGAATCGAGCTAGGTTTTTTTTAACGGCTGCAGAATCACAGGCCTCACCGAAGAGAGACTGGATTTGGAGAGTTGGACCCCCAGAGATTTTTCTAGAAATTACCTACAATAGGCCACGAAGCAGCGGTTGTTTCGGCGAAACGTCGAATATCTAAGGGTCCACAACTGGTTTTCAACGAGGTGGTTAGTATAGGGATGGCTCATAGGACATTAGGGTGGATAGCTTAGACGATGTCGGTGTCAAGCGCGTCGACTAACCGCGCTGTTAAGGTAGGCTGGCGGGCGCGACACTGGAATGCAGATGGAGAATTCTGTGCAAATTAAAACCTTGATAACTTTGCTTTCCGGTCATGTAATCGAGCTAGGTTTTTTTTTACGGCTGCAGAATCACGGGCCTCACCCTAGAGAGACTGGATTTGGAGAGTTGGACCCCCAGAGATTTTTGTAGAAATTACATACCATAGGCCACGAAGCAGCGGTTGTTTCGACGAAACGTCGAATATCTGAGTGTCCACAACTGGTTTTCAACGAGGTGGTTACTATTGGGATGGCACATAGGACATTAGGGTGGATAGCTTAGACGATGTCGGTGTCAAGTGAGTCGACTAACCGCGCCGTTAAGGTAGGCTGGCAGGCGCGACACTGTGGAATGCAGATGGAGAATTCTGTGCAAATTAAAACCTTGATAACTTTGCCTTCCGGTCATGGAATCGAGCTAGGTTTTTTTTGACGGCTGCAGAATCACTGGCCTCACCCTAGAGAGACTGGATTTGGAGAATTGGAGCACCAGAGATTTTTCTAGAAATTACTTACCATAGGCCACGAAGCAGCGGTTGTTTCGACGAAACGTCGAATATCTGAGGGTCCACAACTGCTTTTCAACGAGGTGGTTAGTATAGTGATGGCACATAGGACGTTAGGGTGGATAGCTTAGACGATGTCGGTGTCAAGTGAGTCGACTAACCGCGCCGTTAAGGTAGGCTGGCAGGCGCGACACTGTGGAATGCAGATGGAGAATTCTATGCAAATTAAAACCTTGATAACTTTGCCTTCCGGTCATGGAATCGAGCTAGGTTTTTTTTGACGGCTGCAGAATCACTGGCCTCACCCTAGAGAGACTGGATTTGGGGAATTGGACCACCAGAGATTTTTCTAGAAATTACTTACCATAGGCCACGAAGCAGCGGTTGTTTCGACGAAACGTCGAATATCTGAGGGTCCACAACTGCTTTTCAACGAGGTGGTTAGTATAGTGATGGCACATAGGACGTTAGGGTGGATAGCTTAGACGATGTCGGTGTCAAGTGAGTCGACTAACCGCGCCGTTAAGGTAGGCTGGCGGGCGCGACACTGTGGAATGCAGATGGAGAATTCTGTGCAAATTAAAACCTTGATAACTTTGCCTTCCGGTTATGGAATCGAGCTAGGTTTTTTTTAACGGCTGCAGAATCACAGGCCTCACCGAAGAGAGACTGGATTTGGAGAGTTGGACCCCCAGAGATTTTTCTAGAAATTACCTACAATAGGCCACGAAGCAGCGGTTGTTTCGGCGAAACGTCGAATATCTAAGGGTCCACAACTGGTTTTCAACGAGGTGGTTAGTATAGGGATGGCTCATAGGACATTAGGGTGGATAGCTTAGACGATGTCGGTGTCAAGCGCGTCGACTAACCGCGCTGTTAAGATAGGCTGGCGGGCGCGACACTGGAATGCAGATGGAGAATTCTGTGCAAATTAAAACCTTGATAACTTTGCTTTCCGGTCATGTAATCGAGCTAGGTTTTTTTTTACGGCTGCAGAATCACGGGCCTCACCCTAGAGAGACTGGATTTGGAGAGTTGGACCCCCAGAGATTTTTGTAGAAATTACATACCATAGGCCACGAAGCAGCGGTTGTTTCGACGAAACGTCGAATATCTGAGTGTCCACAACTGGTTTTCAACGAGGTGGTTACTATTGGGATGGCACATAGGACATTAGGGTGGATAGCTTAGACGATGTCGGTGTCAAGTGAGTCGACTAACCGCGCCGTTAAGGTAGGCTGGCAGGCGCGACACTGTGGAATGCAGATGGAGAATTCTGTGCAAATTAAAACCTTGATAACTTTGCCTTCCGGTCATGGAATCGAGCTAGGTTTTTTTTGACGGCTGCAGAATCACTGGCCTCACCCTAGAGAGACTGGATTTGGGGAATTGGACCACCAGAGATTTTTCTAGAAATTACTTACCATAGGCCACGAAGCAGCGGTTGTTTCGACGAAACGTCGAATATCTGAGGGTCCACAACTGCTTTTCAACGAGGTGGTTAGTATAGTGATGGCACATAGGACGTTAGGGTGGATAGCTTAGACGATGTCGGTGTCAAGTGAGTCGACTAACCGCGCCGTTAAGGTAGGCTGGCGGGCGCGACACTGTGGAATGCAGATGGAGAATTCTGTGCAAATTAAAACCTTGATAACTTTGCTTTCCGGTCATGTAATCGAGCTAGGTTTTTTTTTACGGCTGCAGAATCACGGGCCTCACCCTAGAGAGACTGGATTTGGAGAGTTGGACCCCCAGAGATTTTTGTAGAAATTACTTACCATAGGCCACGAAGCAGCGGTTGTTTCGACGAAACGTCGAATATCTGAGTGTCCACAACTGGTTTTCAACGAGGTGGTTACTATTGGGATGGCACATAGGACGTTAGGGTGGATAGCTTAGACGATGTCGGTGTCAAGTGAGTCGACTAACCGCGCCGTTAAGGTAGGCTGGCAGGCGCGACACTGTGGAATGCAGATGGAGAATTCTGTGCAAATTAAAACCTTGATAACTTTGCCTTCCGGTCATGGAATCGAGCTAGGTTTTTTTTGACGGCTGCAGAATCACGGGCCTCACCCTAGAGAGACTGGATTTGGAGAATTGGAGCACCAGAGATTTTTCTAGAAATTACTTACCATAGGCCACGAAGCAGCGGTTGTTTCGACGAAACGTCGAATATCTGAGTGTCCACAACTGGTTTTCAACGAGGTGGTTACTATTGGGATGGCACATAGGACGTTAGGGTGGATAGCTTAGACGATGTCGGTGTCAAGTGAGTCGACTAACCGCGCCGTTAAGGTAGGCTGGCAGGCGCGACACTGTGGAATGCAGATGGAGAATTCTGTGCAAATTAAAACCTTGATAACTTTGCCTTCCGGTCATGGAATCGAGCTAGGTTTTTTTTGACGGCTGCAGAATCACGGGCCTCACCCTAGAGAGACTGGATTTGGAGAATTGGAGCACCAGAGATTTTTCTAGAAATTACTTACCATAGGCCACGAAGCAGCGGTTGTTTCGACGAAACGTCGAATATCTGAGGGTCCACAACTGCTTTTCAACGAGGTGGTTAGTATAGTGATGGCACATAGGACGTTAGGGTGGATAGCTTAGACGATGTTGGTGTCAAGTGAGTCGACTAACCGCGCCGTTAAGGTAGGCTGGCGGGCGCCACACTGTGGAATGCAGATGGAGAATTCTATGCAAATTAAAACCTTGATAACTTTGCCTTCCGGTCATGGAATCGAGCTAGGTTTTTTTTGACGGCTGCAGAATCACTGGCCTCACCCTAGAGAGACAGGATTTGGAGAATTGGACCACCAGAGATTTTTCTAGAAATTACTTACCATAGGCCACGAAGCAGCGGTTGTTTCGACGAAACGTCGAATATCTGAGGGTCCACAACTGCTTTTCAACGAGGTGGTTAGTATAGTGATGGCACATAGGACGTTAGGGTGGATAGCTTAGACGATGTCGGTGTCAAGTGAGTCGACTAACCGCGCCGTTAAGGTAGGCTGGCGGGCGCGACACTGTGGAATGCAGATGGAGAATTTTGTGCAAATTAAAACCTTGATAACTTTGCTTTCCGGTCATGTAATCGAGCTAGGTTTTTTTTTACGGCTGCAGAATCACGGGCCTCACCCTAGAGAGACTGGATTTGGAGAGTTGGACCCCCAGAGATTTTTGTAGAAATTACTTACCATAGGCCACGAAGCAGCGGTTGTTTCGACGAAACTTCGAATATCTGAGTGTCCACAACTGGTTTTCAACGAGGTGGTTACTATTGGGATGGCACATAGGACGTTAGGGTGGATAGCTTAGACGATGTTGGTGTCAAGTGAGTCGACTAACCGCGCCGTTAAGGTAGGCTGGCAGGCGCGACACTGTGGAATGCAGATGGAGAATTCTGTGCAAATTAAAACCTTGATAACTTTGCCTTCCGGTCATGGAATCGAGCTAGGTTTTTTTTGACGGCTGCAGAATCACTGGCCTCACCCTAGAGAGACTGGATTTGGAGAATTGGACCACTAGTGATTTTTCTAGAAATTACTTACCATAGGCCACGAAGCAGCGGTTGTTTCGACGAAACGTCGAATATCTGAGGGTCCACAACTGCTTTTCAACGAGGTGGTTAGTATAGTGATGGCACATAGGACGTTAGGGTGGATAGCTTAGACGATGTTGGTGTCAAGTGAGTCGACTAACCGCGCCGTTAAGGTAGGCTGGCGGGCGCGACACTGTGGAATGCAGATGGAGAATTCTGTGCAAATTAAAACCTTGATAACTTTGCCTTCCGGTCATGGAATCGAGCTAGGTTTTTTTTGACGGCTGCAGAATCACTGGCCTCACCCTAGAGAGACTGGATCTGGAGAATTGGACCACCAGAGATTTTTCTAGAAATTACTTACCATAGGCCACGAAGCAGCGGTTGTTTCGACGAAACGTCGAATATCTGAGGGTCCACAACTGCTTTTCAACGAGGTGGTTAGTATAGTGATGGCACATAGGACGTTAGGGTGGATAGCTTAGACGATGTTGGTGTCAAGTGAGTCGACTAACCGCGCCGTTAAGGTAGGCTGGCGGGCGCCACACTGTGGAATGCAGATGGAGAATTCTATGCAAATTAAAACCTTGATAACTTTGCCTTCCGGTCATGGAATCGAGCTAGGTTTTTTTTGACGGCTGCAGAATCACTGGCCTCACCCTAGAGAGACAGGATTTGGAGAATTGGACCACCAGAGATTTTTCTAGAAATTACTTACCATAGGCCACGAAGCAGCGGTTGTTTCGACGAAACGTCGAATATCTGAGGGTCCACAACTGCTTTTCAACGAGGTGGTTAGTATAGTGATGGCACATAGGACGTTAGGGTGGATAGCTTAGACGATGTCGGTGTCAAGTGAGTCGACTAACCGCGCCGTTAAGGTAGGCTGGCGGGCGCGACACTGTGGAATGCAGATGGAGAATTTTGTGCAAATTAAAACCTTGATAACTTTGCTTTCCGGTCATGTAATCGAGCTAGGTTTTTTTTTACGGCTGCAGAATCACGGGCCTCACCCTAGAGAGACTGGATTTGGAGAGTTGGACCCCCAGAGATTTTTGTAGAAATTACTTACCATAGGTCACGAAGCAGCGGTTGTTTCGACGAAACTTCGAATATCTGAGTGTCCACAACTGGTTTTCAACGAGGTGGTTACTATTGGGATGGCACATAGGACGTTAGGGTGGATAGCTTAGACGATGTCGGTGTCAAGTGAGTCGACTAACCGCGCCGTTAAGGTAGGCTGGCGGGCGCGACACTGTGGAATGCAGATGGAGAATTCTGTGCAAATTAAAACCTTGATAACTTTGCCTTCCGGTCATGGAATCGAGCTAGGTTTTTTTTGACGGCTGCAGAATCACGGGCCTCACCCTAGAGAGACTGGATTTGGAGAATTGGACCACCAGAGATTTTTCTAGAAATTACTTACCATAGGCCACGAAGCAGCGGTTGTTTCGACGAAACGTCGAATATCTGAGGGTCCACAACTGCTTTTCAACGAGGTGGTTAGTATAGTGATGGCACATAGGACGTTAGGGTGGATAGCTTAGACGATGTTGGTGTCAAGTGAGTCGACTAACCGCGCCGTTAAGGTAGGCTGGCGGGCGCGACACTGTGGAATGCAGATGGAGAATTCTGTGCAAATTAAAACCTTGATAACTTTGCCTTCCGGTCATGGAATCGAGCTAGGTTTTTTTTGACGGCTGCAGAATCACTGGCCTCACCCTAGAGAGACTGGATCTGGAGAATTGGACCACCAGAGATTTTTCTAGAAATTACTTACATAGGCCACGAAGCAGCGGTTGTTTCGACGAAACGTCGAATATCTGAGGGTCCACAACTGCTTTTCAACGAGGTGGTTAGTATAGTGATGGCACATAGGACGTTAGGGTGGATAGCTTAGACGATGTTGGTGTCAAGTGAGTCGACTAACCGCGCCGTTAAGGTAGGCTGGCGGGCGCGACACTGTGGAATGCAGATGGAGAATTCTGTGCAAATTAAAACCTTGATAACTTTGCCTTCCGGTCATGGAATCGAGCTAGGTTTTTTTTGACGGCTGCAGAATCACTGGCCTCACCCTAGAGAGACTGGATTTGGAGAATTGGACCACTAGTGATTTTTCTAGAAATTACTTACCATAGGCCACGAAGCAGCGGTTGTTTCGACGAAACGTCGAATATCTGAGGGTCCACAACTGCTTTTCAACGAGGTGGTTAGTATAGTGATGGCACATAGGACGTTAGGGTGGATAGCTTAGACGATGTTGGTGTCAAGTGAGTCGACTAACCGCGCCGTTAAGGTAGGCTGGCGGGCGCGACACTGTGGAATGCAGATGGAGAATTCTGTGCAAATTAAAACCTTGATAACTTTGCCTTCCGGTCATGGAATCGAGCTAGGTTTTTTTTGACGGCTGCAGAATCACTGGCCTCACCCTAGAGAGACTGGATCTGGAGAATTGGACCACCAGAGATTTTTCTAGAAATTACTTACCATAGGCCACGAAGCAGCGGTTGTTTCGACGAAACGTCGAATATCTGAGGGTCCACAACTGCTTTTCAACGAGGTGGTTAGTATAGTGATGGCACATAGGACGTTAGGGTGGATAGCTTAGACGATGTTGGTGTCAAGTGAGTCGACTAACCGCGCCGTTAAGGTAGGCTGGCGGGCGCCACACTGTGGAATGCAGATGGAGAATTCTATGCAAATTAAAACCTTGATAACTTTGCCTTCCGGTCATGGAATCGAGCTAGGTTTTTTTTGACGGCTGCAGAATCACTGGCCTCACCCTAGAGAGACAGGATTTGGAGAATTGGACCACCAGAGATTTTTCTAGAAATTACTTACCATAGGCCACGAAGCAGCGGTTGTTTCGACGAAACGTCGAATATCTGAGGGTCCACAACTGCTTTTCAACGAGGTGGTTAGTATAGTGATGGCACATAGGACGTTAGGGTGGATAGCTTAGACGATGTCGGTGTCAAGTGAGTCGACTAACCGCGCCGTTAAGGTAGGCTGGCGGGCGCGACACTGTGGAATGCAGATGGAGAATTTTGTGCAAATTAAAACCTTGATAACTTTGCTTTCCGGTCATGTAATCGAGCTAGGTTTTTTTTTACGGCTGCAGAATCACGGGCCTCACCCTAGAGAGACTGGATTTGGAGAGTTGGACCCCCAGAGATTTTTGTAGAAATTACTTACCATAGGTCACGAAGCAGCGGTTGTTTCGACGAAACTTCGAATATCTGAGTGTCCACAACTGGTTTTCAACGAGGTGGTTACTATTGGGATAGCACATAGGACGTTAGGGTGGATAGCTTAGACGATGTCGGTGTCAAGTGAGTCGACTAACCGCGCCGTTAAGGTAGGCTGGCGGGCGCGACACTGTGGAATGCAGATGGAGAATTCTGTGCAAATTAAAACCTTGATAACTTTGCCTTCCGGTCATGGAATCGAGCTAGGTTTTTTTTGACGGCTGCAGAATCACGGGCCTCACCCTAGAGAGACTGGATTTGGAGAATTGGACCACCAGAGATTTTTCTAGAAATTACTTACCATAGGCCACGAAGCAGCGGTTGTTTCGACGAAACGTCGAATATCTAAGGGTCCACAACTGCTTTTCAACGAGGTGGTTACTATTGGGATGGCACATAGGACGTTAGGGTGGATAGCTTAGACGATGTCGGTGTCAAGTGAGTCGACTAACCGCGCCGTTAAGGTAGGCTGGCAGGCGCGACACTGTGGAATGCAGATGGAGAATTCTGTGCAAATTAAAACCTTGATAACTTTGCCTTCCGGTCATGGAATCGAGCTAGGTTTTTTTTGACGGCTGCAGAATCACGGGCCTCACCCTAGAGAGACTGGATTTGGAGAATTGGAGCACCAGAGATTTTTCTAGAAATTACTTACCATAGGCCACGAAGCAGCGGTTGTTTCGACGAAACGTCGAATATCTGAGGGTCCACAACTGCTTTTCAACGAGGTGGTTAGTATAGTGATGGCACATAGGACGTTAGGGTGGATAGCTTAGACGATGTTGGTGTCAAGTGAGTCGACTAACCGCGCCGTTAAGGTAGGCTGGCGGGCGCCACACTGTGGAATGCAGATGGAGAATTCTATGCAAATTAAAACCTTGATAACTTTGCCTTCCGGTCATGGAATCGAGCTAGGTTTTTTTTGACGGCTGCAGAATCACTGGCCTC
Source organism: Oryza sativa Japonica Group (assembly GCF_034140825.1). Classification (NCBI taxonomy): domain Eukaryota; kingdom Viridiplantae; phylum Streptophyta; class Magnoliopsida; order Poales; family Poaceae; genus Oryza; species Oryza sativa. The sequence continues at coordinate 30,332,554 of NC_089039.1, forward strand.
ACCCTAGAGAGACAGGATTTGGAGAATTGGACCACCAGAGATTTTTCTAGAAATTACTTACCATAGGCCACGAAGCAGCGGTTGTTTCGACGAAACGTCGAATATCTGAGGGTCCACAACTGCTTTTCAACGAGGTGGTTAGTATAGTGATGGCACATAGGACGTTAGGGTGGATAGCTTAGACGATGTCGGTGTCAAGTGAGTCGACTAACCGCGCCGTTAAGGTAGGCTGGCGGGCGCGACACTGTGGAATGCAGATGGAGAATTTTGTGCAAATTAAAACCTTGATAACTTTGCTTTCCGGTCATGTAATCGAGCTAGGTTTTTTTTTACGGCTGCAGAATCACGGGCCTCACCCTAGAGAGACTGGATTTGGAGAGTTGGACCCCCAGAGATTTTTGTAGAAATTACTTACCATAGGCCACGAAGCAGCGGTTGTTTCGACGAAACTTCGAATATCTGAGTGTCCACAACTGGTTTTCAACGAGGTGGTTACTATTGGGATGGCACATAGGACGTTAGGGTGGATAGCTTAGACGATGTCGGTGTCAAGTGAGTCGACTAACCGCGCCGTTAAGGTAGGCTGGCGGGCGCGACACTGTGGAATGCAGATGGAGAATTCTGTGCAAATTAAAACCTTGATAACTTTGCCTTGCGGTCATGGAATCGAGCTAGGTTTTTTTTGACGGCTGCAGAATCACGGGCCTCACCCTAGAGAGACTGGATTTGGAGAATTGGACCACCAGAGATTTTTCTAGAAATTACTTACCATAGGCCACGAAGCAGCGGTTGTTTCGACGAAACGTCGAATATCTGAGGGTCCACAACTGCTTTTCAACGAGGTGGTTACTATTGGGATGGCACATAGGACGTTAGGGTGGATAGCTTAGACGATGTCGGTGTCAAGTGAGTAGACTAACCGCGCCGTTAAGGTAGGCTGGCAGGCGCGACACTGTGGAATGCAGATGGAGAATTCTGTGCAAATTAAAACCTTGATAACTTTGCCTTCCGGTCATGGAATCGAGCTAGGTTTTTTTTGACGGCTGCAGAATCACTGGCCTCACCCTAGAGAGACTGGATCTGGAGAATTGGACCACCAGAGATTTTTCTAGAAATTACTTACCATAGGCCACGAAGCAGCGGTTGTTTCGACGAAACGTCGAATATCTGAGGGTCCACAACTGCTTTTCAACGAGGTGGTTAGTATAGTGATGGCACATAGGACGTTAGGGTGGATAGCTTAGACGATGTTGGTGTCAAGTGAGTCGACTAACCGCGCCGTTAAGGTAGGCTGGCGGGCGCGACACTGTGGAATGCAGATGGAGAATTCTGTGCAAATTAAAACCTTGATAACTTTGCCTTCCGGTCATGGAATCGAGCTAGGTTTTTTTTGACGGCTGCAGAATCACTGGCCTCACCCTAGAGAGACTGGATCTGGAGAATTGGACCACCAGAGATTTTTCTAGAAATTACTTACATAGGCCACGAAGCAGCGGTTGTTTCGACGAAACGTCGAATATCTGAGGGTCCACAACTGCTTTTCAACGAGGTGGTTAGTATAGTGATGGCACATAGGACGTTAGGGTGGATAGCTTAGACGATGTTGGTGTCAAGTGAGTCGACTAACCGCGCCGTTAAGGTAGGCTGGCGGGCGCGACACTGTGGAATGCAGATGGAGAATTCTGTGCAAATTAAAACCTTGATAACTTTGCCTTCCGGTCATGGAATCGAGCTAGGTTTTTTTTGACGGCTGCAGAATCACTGGCCTCACCCTAGAGAGACTGGATTTGGAGAATTGGACCACTAGTGATTTTTCTAGAAATTACTTACCATAGGCCACGAAGCAGCGGTTGTTTCGACGAAACGTCGAATATCTGAGGGTCCACAACTGCTTTTCAACGAGGTGGTTAGTATAGTGATGGCACATAGGACGTTAGGGTGGATAGCTTAGACGATGTTGGTGTCAAGTGAGTCGACTAACCGCGCCGTTAAGGTAGGCTGGCGGGCGCGACACTGTGGAATGCAGATGGAGAATTCTGTGCAAATTAAAACCTTGATAACTTTGCCTTCCGGTCATGGAATCGAGCTAGGTTTTTTTTGACGGCTGCAGAATCACTGGCCTCACCCTAGAGACTGGATTTGGAGAGTTGGACCCCCAGAGATTTTTGTAGAAATTACTTACCATAGGCCACGAAGCAGCGGTTGTTTCGACGAAACTTCGAATATCTGAGTGTCCACAACTGGTTTTCAACGAGGTGGTTACTATTGGGATGGCACATAGGACGTTAGGGTGGATAGCTTAGACGATGTCGGTGTCAAGTGAGTCGACTAACCGCGCCGTTAAGGTAGGCTGGCGGGCGCGACACTGTGGAATGCAGATGGAGAATTCTGTGCAAATTAAAACCTTGATAACTTTGCCTTCCGGTCATGGAATCGAGCTAGGTTTTTTTTGACGGCTGCAGAATCACTGGCCTCACCCTAGAGAGACTGGATTTGGAGAATTGGACCACTAGTGATTTTTCTAGAAATTACTTACCATAGGCCACGAAGCAGCGGTTGTTTCGACGAAACGTCGAATATCTGAGGGTCCACAACTGCTTTTCAACGAGGTGGTTAGTATAGTGATGGCACATAGGACGTTAGGGTGGATAGCTTAGACGATGTTGGTGTCAAGTGAGTCGACTAACCGCGCCGTTAAGGTAGGCTGGCGGGCGCGACACTGTGGAATGCAGATGGAGAATTTTGTGCAAATTAAAACCTTGATAACTTTGCTTTCCGGTCATGTAATCGAGCTAGGTTTTTTTTTACGGCTGCAGAATCACGGGCCTCACCCTAGAGAGACTGGATTTGGAGAGTTGGACCCCCAGAGATTTTTGTAGAAATTACTTACGATAGGCCACGAAGCAGCGGTTGTTTCGACGAAACTTCGAATATCTGAGTGTCCACAACTGGTTTTCAACGAGGTGGTTACTATTGGGATGGCACATAGGACGTTAGGGTGGATAGCTTAGACGATGTCGGTGTCAAGTGAGTCGACTAACCGCGCCGTTAAGGTAGGCTGGCGGGCGCGACACTGTGGAATGCAGATGGAGAATTCTGTGCAAATTAAAACCTTGATAACTTTGCCTTCCGGTCATGGAATCGAGCTAGGTTTTTTTTGACGGCTGCAGAATCACGGGCCTCACCCTAGAGAGACTGGATTTGGAGAATTGGACCACCAGAGATTTTTCTAGAAATTACTTACCATAGGCCACGAAGCAGCGGTTGTTTCGACGAAACGTCGAATATCTGAGGGTCCACAACTGCTTTTCAACGAGGTGGTTACTATTGGGATGGCACATAGGACGTTAGGGTGGATAGCTTAGACGATGTCGGTGTCAAGTGAGTCGACTAACCGCGCCGTTAAGGTAGGCTGGCGGGCGCGACACTGTGGAATGCAGATGGAGAATTTTGTGCAAATTAAAACCTTGATAACTTTGCTTTCCGGTCATGTAATCGAGCTAGGTTTTTTTTTACGGCTGCAGAATCACGGGCCTCACCCTAGAGAGACTGGATTTGGAGAGTTGGACCCCCAGAGATTTTTGTAGAAATTACTTACGATAGGCCACGAAGCAGCGGTTGTTTCGACGAAACTTCGAATATCTGAGTGTCCACAACTGGTTTTCAACGAGGTGGTTACTATTGGGATGGCACATAGGACGTTAGGGTGGATAGCTTAGACGATGTCGGTGTCAAGTGAGTCGACTAACCGCGCCGTTAAGGTAGGCTGGCGGGCGCGACACTGTGGAATGCAGATGGAGAATTCTGTGCAAATTAAAACCTTGATAACTTTGCCTTCCGGTCATGGAATCGAGCTAGGTTTTTTTTGACGGCTGCAGAATCACGGGCCTCACCCTAGAGAGACTGGATTTGGAGAATTGGACCACCAGAGATTTTTCTAGAAATTACTTACCATAGGCCACGAAGCAGCGGTTGTTTCGACGAAACGTCGAATATCTGAGGGTCCACAACTGCTTTTCAACGAGGTGGTTACTATTGGGATGGCACATAGGACGTTAGGGTGGATAGCTTAGACGATGTCGGTGTCAAGTGAGTAGACTAACCGCGCCGTTAAGGTAGGCTGGCAGGCGCGACACTGTGGAATGCAGATGGAGAATTCTGTGCAAATTAAAACCTTGATAACTTTGCCTTCCGGTCATGGAATCGAGCTAGGTTTTTTTTGACGGCTGCAGAATCACTGGCCTCACCCTAGAGAGACTGGATCTGGAGAATTGGACCACCAGAGATTTTTCTAGAAATTACTTACCATAGGCCACGAAGCAGTGGTTGTTTCGACGAAACGTCGAATATCTGAGGGTCCACAACTGCTTTTCAACGAGGTGGTTAGTATAGTGATGGCACATAGGACGTTAGGGTGGATAGCTTAGACGATGTTGGTGTCAAGTGAGTCGACTAACCGCGCCGTTAAGGTAGGCTGGCGGGCGCGACACTGTGGAATGCAGATGGAGAATTCTGTGCAAATTAAAACCTTGATAACTTTGCCTTCCGGTCATGGAATCGAGCTAGGTTTTTTTTGACGGCTGCAGAATCACTGGCCTCACCCTAGAGAGACTGGATCTGGAGAATTGGACCACCAGAGATTTTTCTAGAAATTACTTACATAGGCCACGAAGCAGCGGTTGTTTCGACGAAACGTCGAATATCTGAGGGTCCACAACTGCTTTTCAACGAGGTGGTTAGTATAGTGATGGCACATAGGACGTTAGGGTGGATAGCTTAGACGATGTTGGTGTCAAGTGAGTCGACTAACCGCGCCGTTAAGGTAGGCTGGCGGGCGCGACACTGTGGAATGCAGATGGAGAATTCTGTGCAAATTAAAACCTTGATAACTTTGCCTTCCGGTCATGGAATCGAGCTAGGTTTTTTTTGACGGCTGCAGAATCACTGGCCTCACCCTAGAGAGACTGGATTTGGAGAATTGGACCACTAGTGATTTTTCTAGAAATTACTTACCATAGGCCACGAAGCAGCGGTTGTTTCGACGAAACGTCAAATATCTGAGGGTCCACAACTGCTTTTCAACGAGGTGGTTAGTATAGTGATGGCACATAGGACGTTAGGGTGGATAGCTTAGACGATGTTGGTGTCAAGTGAGTCGACTAACCGCGCCGTTAAGGTAGGCTGGCGGGCGCGACACTGTGGAATGCAGATGGAGAATTCTGTGCAAATTAAAACCTTGATAACTTTGCCTTCCGGTCATGGAATCGAGCTAGGTTTTTTTTGACGGCTGCAGAATCACTGGCCTCACCCTAGAGAGACTGGATCTGGAGAATTGGACCACCAGAGATTTTTCTAGAAATTACTTACCATAGGCCACGAAGCAGCGGTTGTTTCGACGAAACGTCGAATATCTGAGGGTCCACAACTGCTTTTCAACGAGGTGGTTAGTATAGTGATGGCACATAGGACGTTAGGGTGGATAGCTTAGACGATGTTGGTGTCAAGTGAGTCGACTAACCGCGCCGTTAAGGTAGGCTGGCGGGCGCCACACTGTGGAATGCAGATGGAGAATTCTATGCAAATTAAAACCTTGATAACTTTGCCTTCCGGTCATGGAATCGAGCTAGGTTTTTTTTGACGGCTGCAGAATCACTGGCCTCACCCTAGAGAGACAGGATTTGGAGAATTGGACCACCAGAGATTTTTCTAGAAATTACTTACCATAGGCCACGAAGCAGCGGTTGTTTCGACGAAACGTCGAATATCTGAGGGTCCACAACTGCTTTTCAACGAGGTGGTTAGTATAGTGATGGCACATAGGACGTTAGGGTGGATAGCTTAGACGATGTCGGTGTCAAGTGAGTCGACTAACCGCGCCGTTAAGGTAGGCTGGCGGGCGCGACACTGTGGAATGCAGATGGAGAATTTTGTGCAAATTAAAACCTTGATAACTTTGCTTTCCGGTCATGTAATCGAGCTAGGTTTTTTTTTACGGCTGCAGAATCACGGGCCTCACCCTAGAGAGACTGGATTTGGAGAGTTGGACCCCCAGAGATTTTTGTAGAAATTACTTACCATAGGTCACGAAGCAGCGGTTGTTTCGACGAAACTTCGAATATCTGAGTGTCCACAACTGGTTTTCAACGAGGTGGTTACTATTGGGATGGCACATAGGACGTTAGGGTGGATAGCTTAGACGATGTCGGTGTCAAGTGAGTCGACTAACCGCGCCGTTAAGGTAGGCTGGCGGGCGCGACACTTTGGAATGCAGATGGAGAATTCTGTGCAAATTAAAACCTTGATAACTTTGCCTTCCGGTCATGGAATCGAGCTAGGTTTTTTTTGACGGCTGCAGAATCACTGGCCTCACCCTAGAGAGACTGGATCTGGAGAATTGGACCACCAGAGATTTTTCTAGAAATTACTTACCATAGGCCACGAAGCAGCGGTTGTTTCGACGAAACGTCGAATATCTGAGGGTCCACAACTGCTTTTCAACGAGGTGGTTACTATTGGGATGGCACATAGGACGTTAGGGTGGATAGCTTAGACGATGTCGGTGTCAAGTGAGTAGACTAACCGCGCCGTTAAGGTAGGCTGGCAGGCGCGACACTGTGGAATGCAGATGGAGAATTCTGTGCAAATTAAAACCTTGATAACTTTGCCTTCCGGTCATGGAATCGAGCTAGGTTTTTTTTGACGGCTGCAGAATCACTGGCCTCACCCTAGAGAGACTGGATCTGGAGAATTGGACCACCAGAGATTTTTCTAGAAATTACTTACCATAGGCCACGAAGCAGCGGTTGTTTCGACGAAACGTCGAATATCTGAGGGTCCACAACTGCTTTTCAACGAGGTGGTTAGTATAGTGATGGCACATAGGACGTTAGGGTGGATAGCTTAGACGATGTTGGTGTCAAGTGAGTCGACTAACCGCGCCGTTAAGGTAGGCTGGCGGGCGCGACACTGTGGAATGCAGATGGAGAATTCTGTGCAAATTAAAACCTTGATAACTTTGCCTTCCGGTCATGGAATCGAGCTAGGTTTTTTTTGACGGCTGCAGAATCACTGGCCTCACCCTAGAGAGACTGGATCTGGAGAATTGGACCACCAGAGATTTTTCTAGAAATTACTTACATAGGCCACGAAGCAGCGGTTGTTTCGACGAAACGTCGAATATCTGAGGGTCCACAACTGCTTTTCAACGAGGTGGTTAGTATAGTGATGGCACATAGGACGTTAGGGTGGATAGCTTAGACGATGTTGGTGTCAAGTGAGTCGACTAACCGCGCCGTTAAGGTAGGCTGGCGGGCGCGACACTGTGGAATGCAGATGGAGAATTCTGTGCAAATTAAAACCTTGATAACTTTGCCTTCCGGTCATGGAATCGAGCTAGGTTTTTTTTGACGGCTGCAGAATCACTGGCCTCACCCTAGAGAGACTGGATTTGGAGAATTGGACCACTAGTGATTTTTCTAGAAATTACTTACCATAGGCCACGAAGCAGCGGTTGTTTCGACGAAACGTCAAATATCTGAGGGTCCACAACTGCTTTTCAACGAGGTGGTTAGTATAGTGATGGCACATAGGACGTTAGGGTGGATAGCTTAGACGATGTTGGTGTCAAGTGAGTCGACTAACCGCGCCGTTAAGGTAGGCTGGCGGGCGCGACACTGTGGAATGCAGATGGAGAATTCTGTGCAAATTAAAACCTTGATAACTTTGCCTTCCGGTCATGGAATCGAGCTAGGTTTTTTTTGACGGCTGCAGAATCACTGGCCTCACCCTAGAGAGACTGGATCTGGAGAATTGGACCACCAGAGATTTTTCTAGAAATTACTTACCATAGGCCACGAAGCAGCGGTTGTTTCGACGAAACGTCGAATATCTGAGGGTCCACAACTGCTTTTCAACGAGGTGGTTAGTATAGTGATGGCACATAGGACGTTAGGGTGGATAGCTTAGACGATGTTGGTGTCAAGTGAGTCGACTAACCGCGCCGTTAAGGTAGGCTGGCGGGCGCCACACTGTGGAATGCAGATGGAGAATTCTATGCAAATTAAAACCTTGATAACTTTGCCTTCCGGTCATGGAATCGAGCTAGGTTTTTTTTGACGGCTGCAGAATCACTGGCCTCACCCTAGAGAGACAGGATTTGGAGAATTGGACCACCAGAGATTTTTCTAGAAATTACTTACCATAGGCCACGAAGCAGCGGTTGTTTCGACGAAACGTCGAATATCTGAGGGTCCACAACTGCTTTTCAACGAGGTGGTTAGTATAGTGATGGCACATAGGACGTTAGGGTGGATAGCTTAGACGATGTCGGTGTCAAGTGAGTCGACTAACCGCGCCGTTAAGGTAGGCTGGCGGGCGCGACACTGTGGAATGCAGATGGAGAATTTTGTGCAAATTAAAACCTTGATAACTTTGCTTTCCGGTCATGTAATCGAGCTAGGTTTTTTTTTACGGCTGCAGAATCACGGGCCTCACCCTAGAGAGACTGGATTTGGAGAGTTGGACCCCCAGAGATTTTTGTAGAAATTACTTACCATAGGTCACGAAGCAGCGGTTGTTTCGACGAAACTTCGAATATCTGAGTGTCCACAACTGGTTTTCAACGAGGTGGTTACTATTGGGATGGCACATAGGACGTTAGGGTGGATAGCTTAGACGATGTCGGTGTCAAGTGAGTCGACTAACCGCGCCGTTAAGGTAGGCTGGCGGGCGCGACACTGTGGAATGCAGATGGAGAATTCTGTGCAAATTAAAACCTTGATAACTTTGCCTTCCGGTCATGGAATCGAGCTAGGTTTTTTTTGACGGCTGCAGAATCACTGGCCTCACCCTAGAGAGACTGGATCTGGAGAATTGGACCACCAGAGATTTTTCTAGAAATTACTTACCATAGGCCACGAAGCAGCGGTTGTTTCGACGAAACGTCGAATATCTGAGGGTCCACAACTGCTTTTCGACGAGGTGGTTAGTATAGTGATGGCACATAGGACGTTAGGGTGGATAGCTTAGACGATGTTGGTGTCAAGTGAGTCGACTAACCGCGCCGTTAAGGTAGGCTGGCGGGCGCGACACTGTGGAATGCAGATGGAGAATTCTGTGCAAATTAAAACCTTGATAACTTTGCCTTCCGGTCATGGAATCGAGCTAGGTTTTTTTTGACGGCTGCAGAATCACTGGCCTCACCCTAGAGAGACTGGATCTGGAGAATTGGACCACCAGAGATTTTTCTAGAAATTACTTACCATAGGCCACGAAGCAGCGGTTGTTTCGACGAAACGTCGAATATCTGAGGGTCCACAACTGCTTTTCGACGAGGTGGTTAGTATAGTGATGGCACATAGGACGTTAGGGTGGATAGCTTAGACGATGTTGGTGTCAAGTGAGTCGACTAACCGCGCCGTTAAGGTAGGCTGGCGGGCGCGACACTGTGGAATGCAGATGGAGAATTCTGTGCAAATTAAAACCTTGATAACTTTGCCTTCCGGTCATGGAATCGAGCTAGGTTTTTTTTGACGGCTGCAGAATCACTGGCCTCACCCTAGAGAGACTGGATCTGGAGAATTGGACCACCAGAGATTTTTCTAGAAATTACTTACCATAGGCCACGAAGCAGCGGTTGTTTCGACGAAACGTCGAATATCTGAGGGTCCACAACTGCTTTTCGACGAGGTGGTTAGTATAGTGATGGCACATAGGACGTTAGGGTGGATAGCTTAGACGATGTTGGTGTCAAGTGAGTCGACTAACCGCGCCGTTAAGGTAGGCTGGCGGGCGCGACACTGTGGAATGCAGATGGAGAATTCTGTGCAAATTAAAACCTTGATAACTTTGCCTTCCGGTCATGGAATCGAGCTAGGTTTTTTTTGACGGCTGCAGAATCACTGGCCTCACCCTAGAGAGACTGGATCTGGAGAATTGGACCACCAGAGATTTTTCTAGAAATTACTTACCATAGGCCACGAAGCAGCGGTTGTTTCGACGAAACGTCGAATATCTGAGGGTCCACAACTGCTTTTCGACGAGGTGGTTAGTATAGTGATGGCACATAGGACGTTAGGGTGGATAGCTTAGACGATGTTGGTGTCAAGTGAGTCGACTAACCGCGCCGTTAAGGTAGGCTGGCGGGCGCGACACTGTGGAATGCAGATGGAGAATTCTGTGCAAATTAAAACCTTGATAACTTTGCCTTCCGGTCATGGAATCGAGCTAGGTTTTTTTTGACGGCTGCAGAATCACTGGCCTCACCCTAGAGAGACTGGATCTGGAGAATTGGACCACCAGAGATTTTTCTAGAAATTACTTACCATAGACCACGAAGCAGCGGTTGTTTCGACGAAACGTCCAATATCTGAGGGTCCACAACTGCTTTTCAACGAGGTGGTTAGTATAGTGATGGCACATAGGACGTTAGGGTGGATAGCTTAGACGATGTTGGTGTCAAGTGAGTCGACTAACCGCGCCGTTAAGGTAGGCTGGCGGGCGCGACACTGTGGAATGCAGATGGAGAATTCTGTGCAAATTAAAACCTTGATAACTTTGCCTTCCGGTCATGGAATCGAGCTAGGTTTTTTTTGACGGCTGCAGAATCACTGGCCTCACCCTAGAGAGACTGGATCTGGAGAATTGGACCACCAGAGATTTTTCTAGAAATTACTTACCATAGGCCACGAAGCAGCGGTTGTTTCGACGAAACGTCGAATATCTGAGGGTCCACAACTGCTTTTCAACGAGGTGGTTAGTATAGTGATGGCACATAGGACGTTAGGGTGGATAGCTTAGACGATGTTGGTGTCAAGTGAGTCGACTAACCGCGCCGTTAAGGTAGGCTGGCGGGCGCGACACTGTGGAATGCAGATGGAGAATTCTGTGCAAATTAAAACCTTGATAACTTTGCCTTCCGGTCATGGAATCGAGCTAGGTTTTTTTTGACGGCTGCAGAATCACTGGCCTCACCCTAGAGAGACTGGATCTGGAGAATTGGACCACCAGAGATTTTTCTAGAAATTACTTACCATAGGCCATGAAGCAGCGGTTGTTTCGATGAAACGTCGAATATCTGAGGGTCCACAACTGCTTTTCAACGAGGTGGTTAGTATAGTGATGGCACATAGGACGTTAGGGTGGATAGCTTAGACGATGTTGGTGTCAAGTGAGTCGACTAACCGCGCCGTTAAGGTAGGCTGGCGGGCGCGACACTGTGGAATGCAGATGGAGAATTCTGTGCAAATTAAAACCTTGATAACTTTGCCTTCCGGTCATGGAATCGAGCTAGGTTTTTTTTGACGGCTGAAGAATCACTGGCCTCACCCTAGAGAGACTGGATCTGGAGAATTGGACCACCAGAGATTTTTCTAGAAATTACTTACCATAGGCCACGAAGCAGCGGTTGTTTCGACGAAACGTCGAATATCTGAGGGTCCACAACTGCTTTTCAACGAGGTGGTTAGTATAGTGATGGCACATAGGACGTTAGGGTGGATAGCTTAGACGATGTTGGTGTCAAGTGAGTCGACTAACCGCGCCGTTAAGGTAGGCTGGCGGGCGCGACACTGTGGAATGCAGATGGAGAATTCTGTGCAAATTAAAACCTTGATAACTTTGCCTTCCGGTCATGGAATCGAGCTAGGTTTTTTTTGACAGCTGCAGAATCACTGGCCTCACCCTAGAGAGACTGGATCTGGAGAATTGGACCACCAGAGATTTTTCTAGAAATTACTTACCATAGGCCATGAAGCAGCGGTTGTTTCGATGAAACGTCGAATATCTGAGGGTCCACAACTGCTTTTCAACGAGGTGGTTAGTATAGTCATGGCACATAGGACGTTAGGGTGGATAGCTTAGACGATGTCGGTGTCAAGTGAGTCGACTAACCGCGCCGTTAAGGTAGGCTGGCGGGCGCGACACTGTGGAATGCAGATGGAGAATTTTGTGCAAATTAAAACCTTGATAACTTTGCCTTCCGGTCATGGAATCGAGCTAGGTTTTTTTCGACGGCTTCGGAATCATGGGCCTCACCCTAAAGATATTGGATTTGGAGAATTGGAGCACCAGAGATTTTTCTAGAAATTACTTACCATAGGCCACGAAGCAGCGGTTGTTTCGACGAAACGTCGAATATCTAAGGGTCCACAACTGCTTTTCAACGAGGTGGTTAGTATAGTGATGGCACATAGGACGTTAGGGTGGATAGCTTAGACGATGTTGGTGTCAAGTGAGTCGACTAACCGCGCCATTAAGGTAGGCTGGCGGGCGCGACACTGTGGAATGCAGATGGAGAATTCTGTGCAAATTAAAACCTTGATAACTTTGCCTTCCGGTCATGGAATCGAGCTAGGTTTTTTTTGACGGCTGCAGAATCACTGGCCTCACCCTAGAGAGACTGGATCTGGAGAATTGGACCACCAGAGATTTTTCTAGAAATTACTTACCATAGGCCACGAAGCAGCGGTTGTTTCGACGAAACGTCGAATATCTGAGGGTCCACAACTGCTTTTCAACGAGGTGGTTAGTATAGTGATGGCACATAGGACGTTAGGGTGGATAGCTTAGACGATGTCGGTGTCAAGTGAGTCGACTAACCGCGCCGTTAAGGTAGGCTGGCGGGCGCGACACTGTGGAATGCAGATGGAGAATTTTGTGCAAATTAAAACCTTGATAACTTTGCCTTCCGGTCATGGAATCGAGCTAGGTTTTTTTCGACGGCTTCGGAATCACGGGCCTCACCCTAAAGATATTGGATTTGGAGAATTGGAGCACCAGAGATTTTTCTAGAAATTACTTACCATAGGCCACGAAGCAGCGGTTGTTTCGACGAAACGTCGAATATCTGAGGGTCCACAACTGCTTTTCAACGAGGTGGTTAGTATAGTGATGGCACATAGGACGTTAGGGTGGATAGCTTAGACGATGTTGGTGTCAAGTGAGTCGACTAACCGCGCCGTTAAGGTAGGCTGGCGGGCGCGACACTGTGGAATGCAGATGGAGAATTCTGTGCAAATTAAAACCTTGATAACTTTGCCTTCCGGTCATGGAATCGAGCTAGGTTTTTTTTGACGGCTGCAGAATCACTGGCCTCACCCTAGAGAGACTGGATCTGGAGAATTGGACCACCAGAGATTTTTCTAGAAATTACTTACCATAGGCCACGAAGCAGCGGTTGTTTCGACGAAACGTCGAATATCTGAGGGTCCACAACTGCTTTTCGACGAGGTGGTTAGTATAGTGATGGCACATAGGACGTTAGGGTGGATAGCTTAGACGATGTTGGTGTCAAGTGAGTCGACTAACCGCGCCGTTAAGGTAGGCTGGCGGGCGCGACACTGTGGAATGTAGATGGAGAATTCTGTGCAAATTAAAACCTTGATAACTTTGCCTTCCGGTCATGGAATCGAGCTAGGTTTTTTTTGACTGCTGCAGAATCACTGGCCTCACCCTAGAGAGACTGGATCTGGAGAATTGGACCACCAGAGATTTTTCTAGAAATTACTTACCATAGGCCACGAAGCAGCGGTTGTTTCGACGAAACGTCGAATATCTGAGGGTCCACAACTGCTTTTCGACGAGGTGGTTAGTATAGTGATGGCACATAGGACGTTAGGGTGGATAGCTTAGACGATGTTGGTGTCAAGTGAGTCGACTAACCGCGCCGTTAAGGTAGGCTGGCGGGCGCGACACTGTGGAATGCAGATGGAGAATTCTGTGCAAATTAAAACCTTGATAACTTTGCCTTCCGGTCATGGAATCGAGCTAGGTTTTTTTTGACGGCTGCAGAATCACTGGCCTCACCCTAGAGAGACTGGATTTGGAGAATTGGACCACTAGTGATTTTTCTAGAAATTACTTACCATAGGCCACGAAGCAGCGGTTGTTTCGACGAAACGTCGAATATCTGAGGGTCCACAACTGCTTTTCAACGAGGTGGTTAGTATAGTGATGGCACATAGGACGTTAGGGTGGATAGCTTAGACGATGTCGGTGTCAAGTGAGTCGACTAACCGCGCCGTTAAGGTAGGCTGGCGGGCGCGACACTGTGGAATGCAGATGGAGAATTTTGTGCAAATTAAAACCTTGATAACTTTGCTTTCCGGTCATGTAATCGAGCTAGGTTTTTTTTTACGGCTGCAGAATCACGGGCCTCACCCTAGAGAGACTGGATTTGGAGAGTTGGACCCCCAGAGATTTTTGTAGAAATTACTTACCATAGGCCACGAAGCAGCGGTTGTTTCGACGAAACGTCGAATATCTGAGTGTCCACAACTGGTTTTCAACGAGGTGGTTACTATTGGGATGGCACATAGGACGTTAGGGTGGATAGCTTAGACGATGTCGGTGTCAAGTGAGTCGACTAACCGCGCCGTTAAGGTAGGCTGGCAGGCGCGACACTGTGGAATGCAGATGGAGAATTCTGTGCAAATTAAAACCTTGATAACTTTGCCTTCCGGTCATGGAATCGAGCTAGGTTTTTTTTGACGGCTGCAGAATCACGGGCCTCACCCTAGAGAGACTGGATTTGGAGAATTGGAGCACCAGAGATTTTTCTAGAAATTACTTACCATAGGCCACGAAGCAGCGGTTGTTTCGACGAAACGTCGAATATCTGAGGGTCCACAACTGCTTTTCAACGAGGTGGTTAGTATAGTGATGGCACATAGGACGTTAGGGTGGATAGCTTAGACGATGTCGGTGTCAAGTGAGTCGACTAACCGCGCCGTTAAGGTAGGCTGGCGGGCGCGACACTGTGGAATGCAGATGGAGAATTTTGTGCAAATTAAAACCTTGATAACTTTGCTTTCCGGTCATGTAATCGAGCTAGGTTTTTTTTTACGGCTGCAGAATCACGGGCCTCACCCTAGAGAGACTGGATTTGGAGAGTTGGACCCCCAGAGATTTTTGTAGAAATTACTTACCATAGGCCACGAAGCAGCGGTTGTTTCGACGAAACGTCGAATATCTGAGTGTCCACAACTGGTTTTCAACGAGGTGGTTACTATTGGGATGGCACATAGGACGTTAGGGTGGATAGCTTAGACGATGTCGGTGTCAAGTGAGTCGACTAACCGCGCCGTTAAGGTAGGCTGGCAGGCGCGACACTGTGGAATGCAGATGGAGAATTCTGTGCAAATTAAAACCTTGATAACTTTGCCTTCCGGTCATGGAATCGAGCTAGGTTTTTTTTGACGGCTGCAGAATCACGGGCCTCACCCTAGAGAGACTGGATTTGGAGAATTGGAGCACCAGAGATTTTTCTAGAAATTACTTACCATAGGCCACGAAGCAGCGGTTGTTTCGACGAAACGTCGAATATCTGAGGGTCCACAACTGCTTTTCAACGAGGTGGTTAGTATAGTGATGGCACATAGGACGTTAGGGTGGATAGCTTAGACGATGTTGGTGTCAAGTGAGTCGACTAACCGCGCCGTTAAGGTAGGCTGGCGGGCGCGACACTGTGGAATGCAGATGGAGAATTCTGTCCAAATTAAAACCTTGATAACTTTGCCTTCCGGTCATGGAATCGAGCTAGGTTTTTTTTGACGGCTGCAGAATCACTGGCCTCACCCTAGAGAGACTGGATTTGGAGAATTGGAGCACCAGAGATTTTTCTAGAAATTACTTACCATAGGCCACGAAGCAGCGGTTGTTTCGACGAAACGTCGAATATCTGAGGGACCACAACTACTTTTCAATGAGGTGGTTAGTATAGTGATGGCACATAGGACGTTAGGGTGGATAGCTTAGACGATGTTGGTGTCAAGTGAGTCGACTAACCGCGCCGTTAAGGTAGGCTGGCGGGCGCGACACTGTGGAATGCAGATGGAGAATTCTGTGCAAATTAAAACCTTGATAACTTTGCCTTCCGGTCATGGAATCGAGCTAGGTTTTTTTTGACGGCTGCAGAATCACTGGCCTCACCCTAGAGAGACTGGATCTGGAGAATTGGACCACCAGAGATTTTTCTAGAAATTACTTACCATAGGCCACGAAGCAGCGGTTGTTTCGACGAAACGTCGAATATCTGAGGGTCCACAACTGCTTTTCAACGAGGTGGTTAGCATAGTGATGGCACATAGGACGTTAGGGTGGATAGCTTAGACGATGTCGGTGTCAAGTGAGTCGACTAACCGCGCCGTTAAGGTAGGCTGGCGGGCGCGACACTGTGGAATGCAGATGGAGAATTCTGTGCAAATTAAAACCTTGATAACTTTGCCTTCCGGTCATGGAATCGAGCTAGGTTTTTTTTGACGGCTGCAGAATCACTGGCCTCACCCTAGAGAGACTGGATCTGGAGAATTGGACCACCAGAGATTTTTCTAGAAATTACTTACCATAGGCCACGAAGCAGCGGTTGTTTCGACGAAACGTCGAATATCTGAGGGTCCACAACTGCTTTTCGACGAGGTGGTTAGTATAGTGATGGCACATAGGACGTTAGGGTGGATAGCTTAGACGATGTTGGTGTCAAGTGAGTCGACTAACCGCGCCGTTAAGGTAGGCTGGCGGGCGCGACACTGTGGAATGCAGATGGAGAATTCTGTGCAAATTAAAACCTTGATAACTTTGCCTTCCGGTCATGGAATCGAGCTAGGTTTTTTTTGACGGCTGCAGAATCACTGGCCTCACCCTAGAGAGACTGGATCTGGAGAATTGGACCACCAGAGATTTTTCTAGAAATTACTTACCATAGGCCACGAAGCAGCGGTTGTTTCGACGAAACGTCGAATATCTGAGGGTCCACAACTGCTTTTCAACGAGGTGGTTAGTATAGTGATGGCACATAGGACGTTAGGGTGGATAGCTTAGACGATGTTGGTGTCAAGTGAGTCGACTAACCGCGCCGTTAAGGTAGGCTGGCGGGCGCGACACTGTGGAATGCAGATGGAGAATTCTGTGCAAATTAAAACCTTGATAACTTTGCCTTCCGGTCATGGAATCGAGCTAGGTTTTTTTTGACGGCTGCAGAATCACTGGCCTCACCCTAGAGAGACTGGATCTGGAGAATTGGACCACCAGAGATTTTTCTAGAAATTACTTACCATAGGCCACGAAGCAGCGGTTGTTTCGATGAAACGTCGAATATCTGAGGGTCCACAACTGCTTTTCAACGAGGTGGTTAGTATAGTGATGGCACATAGGACGTTAGGGTGGATAGCTTAGACGATGTCGGTGTCAAGTGAGTCGACTAACCGCGCCGTTAAGGTAGGCTGGCGGGCGCGACACTGTGGAATGCAGATGGAGAATTTTGTGCAAATTAAAACCTTGATAACTTTGCCTTCCGGTCATGGAATCGAGCTAGGTTTTTTTCGACGGCTTCGGAATCACGGGCCTCACCCTAAAGATATTGGATTTGGAGAATTGGAGCACCAGAGATTTTTCTAGAAATTACTTACCATAGGCCACGAAGCAGCGGTTGTTTCGACGAAACGTCGAATATCTGAGGGTCCACAACTGCTTTTCAACGAGGTGGTTAGTATAGTGATGGCACATAGGACGTTAGGGTGGATAGCTTAGACGATGTTGGTGTCAAGTGAGTCGACTAACCGCGCCGTTAAGGTAGGCTGGTGGGCGCGACACTGTGGAATGCAGATGGAGAATTCTGTGCAAATTAAAACCTTGATAACTTTGCCTTCCGGTCATGGAATCGAGCTAGGTTTTTTTTGACGGCTGCAGAATCACTGGCCTCACCCTAGAGAGACTGGATCTGGAGAATTGGACCACCAGAGATTTTTCTAGAAATTACTTACCATAGGCCACGAAGCAGCGGTTGTTTCGACGAAACGTCGAATATCTGAGGGTCCACAACTGCTTTTCAACGAGGTGGTTAGTATAGTGATGGCACATAGGACGTTAGGGTGGATAGCTTAGACGATGTTGGTGTCAAGTGAGTCGACTAACCGCGCCGTTAAGGTAGGCTGGCGGGCGCGACACTGTGGAATGCAGATGGAGAATTCTGTGCAAATTAAAACCTTGATAACTTTGCCTTCCGGTCATGGAATCGAGCTAGGTTTTTTTTGACGGCTGCAGAATCACTGGCCTCACCCTAGAGAGACTGGATCTGGAGAATTGGACCACCAGAGATTTTTCTAGAAATTACTTACCATAGGCCACGAAGCAGCGGTTGTTTCGACGAAACGTCGAATATCTGAGGGTCCACAACTGCTTTTCAACGAGGTGGTTAGCATAGTGATGGCACATAGGACGTTAGGGTGGATAGCTTAGACGATGTCGGTGTCAAGTGAGTCGACTAACCGCGCCGTTAAGGTAGGCTGGCGGGCGCGACACTGTGGAATGCAGATGGAGAATTCTGTGCAAATTAAAACCTTGATAACTTTGCCTTCCGGTCATGGAATCGAGCTAGGTTTTTTTTGACGGCTGCAGAATCACTGGCCTCACCCTAGAGAGACTGGATCTGGAGAATTGGACCACCAGAGATTTTTCTAGAAATTACTTACCATAGGCCACGAAGCAGCGGTTGTTTCGACGAAACGTCGAATATCTGAGGGTCCACAACTGCTTTTCGACGAGGTGGTTAGTATAGTGATGGCACATAGGACGTTAGGGTGGATAGCTTAGACGATGTTGGTGTCAAGTGAGTCGACTAACCGCGCCGTTAAGGTAGGCTGGCGGGCGCGACACTGTGGAATGCAGATGGAGAATTCTGTGCAAATTAAAACCTTGATAACTTTGCCTTCCGGTCATGGAATCGAGCTAGGTTTTTTTTGACGGCTGCAGAATCACTGGCCTCACCCTAGAGAGACTGGATCTGGAGAATTGGACCACCAGAGATTTTTCTAGAAATTACTTACCATAGGCCACGAAGCAGCGGTTGTTTCGACGAAACGTCGAATATCTGAGGGTCCACAACTGCTTTTCAACGAGGTGGTTAGTATAGTGATGGCACATAGGACGTTAGGGTGGATAGCTTAGACGATGTTGGTGTCAAGTGAGTCGACTAACCGCGCCGTTAAGGTAGGCTGGCGGGCGCGACACTGTGGAATGCAGATGGAGAATTCTGTGCAAATTAAAACCTTGATAACTTTGCCTTCCGGTCATGGAATCGAGCTAGGTTTTTTTTGACGGCTGCAGAATCACTGGCCTCACCCTAGAGAGACTGGATCTGGAGAATTGGACCACCAGAGATTTTTCTAGAAATTACTTACCATAGGCCACGAAGCAGCGGTTGTTTCGATGAAACGTCGAATATCTGAGGGTCCACAACTGCTTTTCAACGAGGTGGTTAGTATAGTGATGGCACATAGGACGTTAGGGTGGATAGCTTAGACGATGTCGGTGTCAAGTGAGTCGACTAACCGCGCCGTTAAGGTAGGCTGGCGGGCGCGACACTGTGGAATGCAGATGGAGAATTTTGTGCAAATTAAAACCTTGATAACTTTGCCTTCCGGTCATGGAATCGAGCTAGGTTTTTTTCGACGGCTTCGGAATCACGGGCCTCACCCTAAAGATATTGGATTTGGAGAATTGGAGCACCAGAGATTTTTCTAGAAATTACTTACCATAGGCCACGAAGCAGCGGTTGTTTCGACGAAACGTCGAATATCTGAGGGTCCACAACTGCTTTTCAACGAGGTGGTTAGTATAGTGATGGCACATAGGACGTTAGGGTGGATAGCTTAGACGATGTTGGTGTCAAGTGAGTCGACTAACCGCGCCGTTAAGGTAGGCTGGTGGGCGCGACACTGTGGAATGCAGATGGAGAATTCTGTGCAAATTAAAACCTTGATAACTTTGCCTTCCGGTCATGGAATCGAGCTAGGTTTTTTTTGACGGCTGCAGAATCACTGGCCTCACCCTAGAGAGACTGGATCTGGAGAATTGGACCACCAGAGATTTTTCTAGAAATTACTTACCATAGGCCACGAAGCAGCGGTTGTTTCGACGAAACGTCGAATATCTGAGGGTCCACAACTGCTTTTCAACGAGGTGGTTAGTATAGTGATGGCACATAGGACGTTAGGGTGGATAGCTTAGACGATGTTGGTGTCAAGTGAGTCGACTAACCGCGCCGTTAAGGTAGGCTGGCGGGCGCGACACTGTGGAATGCAGATGGAGAATTCTGTGCAAATTAAAACCTTGATAACTTTGCCTTCCGGTCATGGAATCGAGCTAGGTTTTTTTTGACGGCTGCAGAATCACTGGCCTCACCCTAGAGAGACTGGATCTGGAGAATTGGACCACCAGAGATTTTTCTAGAAATTACTTACCATAGGCCACGAAGCAGCGGTTGTTTCGACGAAACGTCGAATATCTGAGGGTCCACAACTGCTTTTCAACGAGGTGGTTAGTATAGTGATGGCACATAGGACGTTAGGGTGGATAGCTTAGACGATGTTGGTGTCAAGTGAGTCGACTAACCGCGCCGTTAAGGTAGGCTGGCGGGCGCGACACTGTGGAATGCAGATGGAGAATTCTGTGCAAATTAAAACCTTGATAACTTTGCCTTCCGGTCATGGAATCGAGCTAGGTTTTTTTTGACGGCTGCAGAATCACTGGCCTCACCCTAGAGAGACTGGATTTGGAGAATTGGACCACTAGTGATTTTTCTAGAAATTACTTACCATAGGCCACGAAGCAGCGGTTGTTTCGACGAAACGTCGAATATCTGAGGGTCCACAACTGCTTTTCAACGAGGTGGTTAGTATAGTGATGGCACATAGGACGTTAGGGTGGATAGCTTAGACGATGTCGGTGTCAAGTGAGTCGACTAACCGCGCCGTTAAGGTAGGCTGGCGGGCGCGACACTGTGGAATGCAGATGGAGAATTTTGTGCAAATTAAAACCTTGATAACTTTGCTTTCCGGTCATGTAATCGAGCTAGGTTTTTTTTTACGGCTGCAGAATCACGGGCCTCACCCTAGAGAGACTGGATTTGGAGAGTTGGACCCCCAGAGATTTTTGTAGAAATTACTTACCATAGGCCACGAAGCAGCGGTTGTTTCGACGAAACGTCGAATATCTGAGTGTCCACAACTGGTTTTCAACGAGGTGGTTACTATTGGGATGGCACATAGGACGTTAGGGTGGATAGCTTAGACGATGTCGGTGTCAAGTGAGTCGACTAACCGCGCCGTTAAGGTAGGCTGGCAGGCGCGACACTGTGGAATGCAGATGGAGAATTCTGTGCAAATTAAAACCTTGATAACTTTGCCTTCCGGTCATGGAATCGAGCTAGGTTTTTTTTGACGGCTGCAGAATCACGGGCCTCACCCTAGAGAGACTGGATTTGGAGAATTGGAGCACCAGAGATTTTTCTAGAAATTACTTACCATAGGCCACGAAGCAGCGGTTGTTTCGACGAAACGTCGAATATCTGAGGGTCCACAACTGCTTTTCAACGAGGTGGTTAGTATAGTGATGGCACATAGGACGTTAGGGTGGATAGCTTAGACGATGTTGGTGTCAAGTGAGTCGACTAACCGCGCCGTTAAGGTAGGCTGGCGGGCGCGACACTGTGGAATGCAGATGGAGAATTCTGTGCAAATTAAAACCTTGATAACTTTGCCTTCCGGTCATGGAATCGAGCTAGGTTTTTTTTGACGGCTGCAGAATCACTGGCCTCACCCTAGAGAGACTGGATTTGGAGAATTGGAGCACCAGAGATTTTTCTAGAAATTACTTACCATAGGCCACGAAGCAGCGGTTGTTTCGACGAAACGTCGAATATCTGAGGGACCACAACTACTTTTCAATGAGGTGGTTAGTATAGTGATGGCACATAGGACGTTAGGGTGGATAGCTTAGACGATGTCGGTGTCAAGTGAGTCGACTAACCGCGCCGTTAAGGTAGGCTGGCGGGCGCGACACTGTGGAATGCAGATGGAGAATTCTGTGCAAATTAAAACCTTGATAACTTTGCCTTCCGGTCATGGAATCGAGCTAGGTTTTTTTTAACGGCTGCAGAATCACAGGCCTCACCGAAGAGAGACTGGATTTGGAGGGTTGGACCCCCAGAGATTTTTCTAGAAATTACTTACTATAGGCCACGAAGCAGCGGTTGTTTCGGCGAAACGTCGAATATCTAAGGGTCCACAACTGGTTCTCAACGAGGTGGTTAGTATAGGGATGGCACATAGGACGTTAGGGTGGATAGTTTAGAGGATGTCGATGTCAAGTGCGTCGACTAACCGTGCCGTTAAGGTAGGCTGGCGGGCGCGACACAGTGGAATGCAGATGGAGAATTCTGGGCAAATTAAAACCTTGATAACTTTGCCTTCCGGTCATGGAATCGAGCTAGGTTTTTTTTAACGGCTGCAGAATCACGGGCCTCACCCTAGAGAGACTGGATTTGGAGAGGTTGACCCCCATAGATTTTTGTAGAAATTACTTACCATAGGCCACGAAGCAGCGGTTGTTTCGGCGAAACGTCGAATATCTCAGGGTCCACAACTGGTTTTCAACGAGGTGGTTAGTATAGGGATGGCACATAGGACGTTAGGGTGGATAGCTTAGACGATGTCGGTGTCAAGTGAGTTGACTAACCGCGCCGTTAAGGTAGGCTGGCGGGCGCGACACTGTGGAATGCAGATGGAGAATTTTGTGCAAATTAAAACCTTGATAACTTTGCCTTCCGGTCATGGAATCGAGCTAGGTTTTTTTTGACGGCTGCAGAATCACTGGCCTCACCCTAGAGAGACTGGATCTGGAGAATTGGACCACCAGAGATTTTTCTAGAAATTACTTACCATAGGCCACGAAGCAGCGGTTGTTTCGACGAAACGTCGAATATCTGAGGGTCCACAACTGGTTTTCAACGAGGTGGTTACTATTGGGATGGCACATAGGACGTTAGGGTGGATAGCTTAGACGATGTCGGTGTCAAGTGAGTCGACTAACCGCGCCGTTAAGGTAGGCTGGCAGGCGCGACACTGTGGAATGCAGATGGAGAATTCTGTGCAAATTAAAACCTTGATAACTTTGCCTTCCGGTCATGGAATCGAGCTAGGTTTTTTTTGACGGCTGCAGAATCACGGGCCTCACCCTAGAGAGACTGGATTTGGAGAATTGGAGCACCAGAGATTTTTCTAGAAATTACTTACCATAGGCCACGAAGCAGCGGTTGTTTCGACGAAACGTCGAATATCTGAGGGTCCACAACTGCTTTTCAACGAGGTGGTTAGTATAGTGATGGCACATAGGACGTTAGGGTGGATAGCTTAGACGATGTTGGTGTCAAGTGAGTCGACTAACCGCGCCGTTAAGGTAGGCTGGCGGGCGCGACACTGTGGAATGCAGATGGAGAATTCTGTGCAAATTAAAACCTTGATAACTTTGCCTTCCGGTCATGGAATCGAGCTAGGTTTTTTTTGACGGCTGCAGAATCACTGGCCTCACCCTAGAGAGACTGGATTTGGAGAATTGGAGCACCAGAGATTTTTCTAGAAATTACTTACCATAGGCCACGAAGCAGCGGTTGTTTCGACGAAACGTCGAATATCTGAGGGACCACAACTACTTTTCAATGAGGTGGTTAGTATAGTGATGGCACATAGGACGTTAGGGTGGATAGCTTAGACGATGTCGGTGTCAAGTGAGTCGACTAACCGCGCCGTTAAGGTAGGCTGGCGGGCGCGACACTGTGGAATGCAGATGGAGAATTCTGTGCAAATTAAAACCTTGATAACTTTGCCTTCCGGTCATGGAATCGAGCTAGGTTTTTTTTAACGGCTGCAGAATCACAGGCCTCACCGAAGAGAGACTGGATTTGGAGGGTTGGACCCCCAGAGATTTTTCTAGAAATTACTTACTATAGGCCACGAAGCAGCGGTTGTTTCGGCGAAACGTCGAATATCTAAGGGTCCACAACTGGTTCTCAACGAGGTGGTTAGTATAGGGATGGCACATAGGACGTTAGGGTGGATAGTTTAGAGGATGTCGATGTCAAGTGCGTCGACTAACCGTGCCGTTAAGGTAGGCTGGCGGGCGCGACACAGTGGAATGCAGATGGAGAATTCTGGGCAAATTAAAACCTTGATAACTTTGCCTTCCGGTCATGGAATCGAGCTAGGTTTTTTTTAACGGCTGCAGAATCACGGGCCTCACCCTAGAGAGACTGGATCTGGAGAATTGGACCACCAGAGATTTTTCTAGAAATTACTTACCATAGGCCACGAAGCAGCGGTTGTTTCGACGAAACGTCGAATATCTGAGGGTCCACAACTGGTTTTCAACGAGGTGGTTAGTATAGGGATGGCACATAGGACGTTAGGGTGGATAGCTTAGACGATGTTGGTGTCAAGTGAGTCGACTAACCGCGCCGTTAAGGTAGGCTGGCGGGCGCGACACTGTGGAATGCAGATGGAGAATTCTGTGCAAATTAAAACCTTGATAACTTTGCCTTCCGGTCATGGAATCGAGCTAGGTTTTTTTTGACGGCTGCAGAATCACTGGCCTCACCCTAGAGAGACTGGATCTGGAGAATTGGACCACCAGAGATTTTTCTAGAAATTACTTACCATAGGCCACGAAGCAGCGGTTGTTTCGACGAAACGTCGAATATCTGAGGGTCCACAACTGCTTTTCAACGAGGTGGTTAGTATAGTGATGGCACATAGGACGTTAGGGTGGATAGCTTAGACGATGTTGGTGTCAAGTGAGTCGACTAACCGCGCCGTTAAGGTAGGCTGGCGGGCGCGACACTGTGGAATGCAGATGGAGAATTCTGTGCAAATTAAAACCTTGATAACTTTGCCTTCCGGTCATGGAATCGAGCTAGGTTTTTTTTGACGGCTGCAGAATCACTGGCCTCACCCTAGAGAGACTGGATCTGGAGAATTGGACCACCAGAGATTTTTCTAGAAATTACTTACCATAGGCCACGAAGCAGCGGTTGTTTCGACGAAACGTCGAATATCTGAGGGTCCACAACTGCTTTTCAACGAGGTGGTTAGTATAGTGATGGCACATAGGACGTTAGGGTGGATAGCTTAGACGATGTTGGTGTCAAGTGAGTCGACTAACCGCGCCGTTAAGGTAGGCTGGCGGGCGCGACACTGTGGAATGCAGATGGAGAATTCTGTGCAAATTAAAACCTTGATAACTTTGCCTTCCGGTCATGGAATCGAGCTAGGTTTTTTTTGACGGCTGCAGAATCACTGGCCTCACCCTAGAGAGACTGGATCTGGAGAATTGGACCACCAGAGATTTTTCTAGAAATTACTTACCATAGGCCACGAAGCAGCGGTTGTTTCGACGAAACGTCGAATATCTGAGGGTCCACAACTGCTTTTCAACGAGGTGGTTAGTATAGTGATGGCACATAGGACGTTAGGGTGGATAGCTTAGACGATGTTGGTGTCAAGTGAGTCGACTAACCGCGCCGTTAAGGTAGGCTGGCGGGCGCGACACTGTGGAATGCAGATGGAGAATTCTGTGCAAATTAAAACCTTGATAACTTTGCCTTCCGGTCATGGAATCGAGCTAGGTTTTTTTTGACGGCTGCAGAATCACTGGCCTCACCCTAGAGAGACTGGATCTGGAGAATTGGACCACCAGAGATTTTTCTAGAAATTACTTACCATAGGCCACGAAGCAGCGGTTGTTTCGACGAAACGTCGAATATCTGAGGGTCCACAACTGCTTTTCAACGAGGTGGTTAGTATAGTGATGGCACATAGGACGTTAGGGTGGATAGCTTAGACGATGTTGGTGTCAAGTGAGTCGACTAACCGCGCCGTTAAGGTAGGCTGGCGGGCGCGACACTGTGGAATGCAGATGGAGAATTCTGTGCAAATTAAAACCTTGATAACTTTGCCTTCCGGTCATGGAATCGAGCTAGGTTTTTTTTGACGGCTGCAGAATCACTGGCCTCACCCTAGAGAGACTGGATCTGGAGAATTGGACCACCAGAGATTTTTCTAGAAATTACTTACCATAGGCCACGAAGCAGCGGTTGTTTCGACGAAACGTCGAATATCTGAGGGTCCACAACTGCTTTTCAACGAGGTGGTTAGTATAGTGATGGCACATAGGACGTTAGGGTGGATAGCTTAGACGATGTTGGTGTCAAGTGAGTCGACTAACCGCGCCGTGAAGGTAGGCTGGCGGGCGCGACACTGTGGAATGCAGATGGAGAATTCTGTGCAAATTAAAACCTTGATAACTTTGCCTTCCGGTCATGGAATCGAGCTAGGTTTTTTTTGACGGCTGCAGAATCACTGGCCTCACCCTAGAGAGACTGGATCTGGAGAATTGGACCACCAGAGATTTTTCTAGAAATTACTTACCATAGGCCACGAAGCAGCGGTTGTTTCGACGAAACGTCGAATATCTGAGGGTCCACAACTGCTTTTCAACGAGGTGGTTAGTATAGTGATGGCACATAGGACGTTAGGGTGGATAGCTTAGACGATGTTGGTGTCAAGTGAGTCGACTAACCGCGCCGTTAAGGTAGGCTGGCGGGCGCGACACTGTGGAATGCAGATGGAGAATTCTGTGCAAATTAAAACCTTGATAACTTTGCCTTCCGGTCATGGAATCGAGCTAGGTTTTTTTTGACGGCTGCAGAATCACTGGCCTCACCCTAGAGAGACTGGATTTGGAGAGTTGGACCCCCAGAGATTTTTGTAGAAATTACTTACCATAGGCCACGAAGCAGCGGTTGTTTCGACGAAACGTCGAATATCTGAGTGTCCACAACTGGTTTTCAACGAGGTGGTTACTATTGGGATGGCACATAGGACGTTAGGGTGGATAGCTTAGACGATGTCGGTGTCAAGTGAGTCGACTAACCGCGCCGTTAAGGTAGGCTGGCAGGCGCGACAGTGTGGAATGCAGATGGAGAATTCTGTGCAAATTAAAACCTTGATAACTTTGTCTTCCGGTCATGGAATCGAGCTAGGTTTTTTTTGACGGCTGCAGAATCATGGGCCTCACCCTAGAGAGACTGGATTTCGAGAGTTGGACACCCAGAGATTTTTCTAGAAATTACTTACCATAGGCCACGAAGCAGCGGTTGTTTCGGCGAAACGTCGAATATCTGAGGGTCCACAACAGGTTTTCAACGAGGTGGTTAGTATTGAGATGGCACATAGGACGTTAGGGTGGATAGCTTAGACGATGTTGGTGTCAAGCGCGTCGACTAACCGCGCCGTTAAGTTAGGCTGGCGGGCGCGACAGTGTGGAATGCAGATGGAGAATTCTATGCAAATTAAAACCTTGATAACTTTGCCTTCCGGTCATGGAATCGAGCTAGGTTTTTTTTGACGGCTGTAGAATCATGGGCCTCACCCTAGAGAGACTGGATTTCGAGAGTTGGACACCCAGAGATTTTTCTAGAAATTACTTACCATAGGCCACGAAGCAGCGGTTGTTTCGGCGAAACGTCGAATATCTGAGGGTCCACAACTGGTTTTCAACGAGGTGGTTAGTATTAAGATGGCACATAGGACGTTAGGGTGGATAGCTTAGACGATGTTGGTGTCAAGCGCGTCGACTAACCGCGCCGTTAAGTTAGGCTGGCGGGCGCGACAGTGTGGAAAGCAGATGGAGAATTCTATGCAAATTAAAACATTGATAACTTTGCCTTCCGGTCATGGAATCGAGCTAGGTTTTTTTTGACGGCTGTAGAATCATGGGCCTCACCCTAGAGAGACTGGATTTCGAGAGTTGGACACCCAGAGATTTTTCTAGAAATTACTTACCATAGGCCACGAAGCAGCGGTTGTTTCGGCGAAACGTCGAATATCTGAGGGTCCACAACTGGTTTTCAACGAGGTGGTTAGTATTGAGATGGCACATAGGACGTTAGGGTGGATAGCTTAGACGATGTTGGTGTCAAGCGCGTCGACTAACCGCGCCGTTAAGTTAGGCTGGCGGGCGCGACAGTGTGGAATGCAGATGGAGAATTCTGTGCAAATTAAAACCTTGATAACTTTGCCTTCCGGTCATGGAATCGAGCTAGGTTTTTTTTGACGGCTGCAGAATCATGGGCCTCACCCTAGAGAGACTGGATTTCGAGAGTTGGACACCCAGAGATTTTTCTAGAAATTACTTACCATAGGCCACGAAGCAGCGGTTGTTTCGGCGAAACGTCGAATATCTGAGGTCCACAACTGGTTTTCAACGAGGTGGTTAGTATTGGGATGGCACATAGGACGTTAGGGTGGATAGCTTCGACGATGTCGGTGTCAAGCGCGTCGACTAACCGCGCCGTTAAGGTAGGCTGGCGGGCGCGACAGTGTGGAATGTAGATGGAGAATTCTGTGCAAATTAAAACCTTGATAACTTTGTCTTCCGGTCATGGAATCGAGCTAGGTTTTTTTTGACGGCTGCAGAATCATGGGCCTCACCCTAGAGAGACTGGATTTCGAGAGTTGGACACCCAGAGATTTTTCTAGAAATTACTTACCATAGGCCACGAAGCAGCGGTTGTTTCGGCGAAACGTCGAATATCTGAGGGTCCACAACTGGTTTTCAACGAGGTGGTTAGTATTGAGATGGCACATAGGACGTTAGGGTGGATAGCTTAGACGATGTTGGTGTCAAGCGCGTCGACTAACCGCGCCGTTAAGTTAGGCTGGCGGGCGCGACAGTGTGGAATGCAGATGGAGAATTCTGTGCAAATTAAAACCTAGATAACTTTGCCTTCCGGTCATGGACTCGAGCTAGGTTTCTTTTTGACAGCTTCAGAACCACGGGCCTCACAGAAGAGAGACTGGATTTGATAGTTGGACCCCCAGAGATTTTTCTAGAAATTACTTACCATAGGCCACGAAGCAGCGGTTGTTTCGGCGAAACGTCGAATATCTGAGGGTCTACAACTGGTTTTCAACGAGGTGGTTAGTATTGGGATGGCACATAGGACGTTAGGGTTTATAGCTTAGATGATGTCGGTGTCAAGCGCGTCAACTAACCGCGCCGTTAAGTTAGGCTGGCGGGCGCGACAGTGTGGAATGCAGATGGAGAATTCTGTGCAAATTAAAACCTTGATAACTTTGCCTTCCGGTCATGGAATCGAGCTAGGTTTTTTTTGACGGCTGCAGAATCATGGGCCTCACCCTAGAGAGACTGGATTTCGAGAGTTGGACACCTAGAGATTTTTCTAGAAATTACTTACCATAGGCCACGAAGCAGCGGTTGTTTCAGCGAAACGTCGAATATCTGAGGGTCCACAACTGGTTTTCAACGAGGTGGTTAGTATTGAGATGGCACATAGGACGTTAGGGTGGATAGCTTAGACGATGTTGGTGTCAAGCGCGTCGACTAACCGCGCCGTTAAGTTAGGCTGGCGGGCGCGACAGTGTGGAATGCAGATGGAGAATTCTGTGCAAATTAAAACCTTGATAACTTTGCCTTCCGGTCATGGAATCGAGCTAGGTTTTTTTTGACGGCTGCAGAATCATGGGCCTCACCCTAGAGAGACTGGATTTCGAGAGTTGGACACCCAGAGATTTTTCTAGAAATTACTTACCATAGGCCACGAAGCAGCGGTTGTTTCGGCGAAAAGTCGAATATCTGAGGGTCCACAACTGGTTTCAACGAGGTGGTTAGTATAGGGATGGCACATAGGACATTAGGGTGGATAGCTTCGACGATGTCGGTGTCAAGCGCATCGACTAACCGCGCCGTTAAGGTAGGCTGGCGGGCGCGACAGTGTGGAATGTAGATGGAGAATTCTGTGCAAATTAAAACCTTGATAACTTTGTCTTCCGGTCATGGAATCTAGCTAGGTTTTTTTTGACGGCTGCAGAATCATGGGCCTCACCCTAGAGAGACTGGATTTCGAGAGTTGGACACCCAGAGATTTTTCTAGAAATTACTTACCATAGGCCACGAAGCAGCGGTTTTTTCGGCGAAACGTCGAATATCTGAGGGTCCACAACTGGTTTTCAACGAGGTGGTTAGTATTGAGATGGCACATAGGACGTTAGGGTGGATAGCTTAGACGATGTTGGTGTCAAGCGCGTCGACTAACCGCGCCGTTAAGTTAGGCTGGCGGGCGCGACAGTGTGGAATGCAGATGGAGAATTCTATGCAAATTAAAACCTTGATAACTTTGCCTTCCGGTCATGGAATCGAGCTAGGTTTTTTTTGACGGCTGCAGAATCATGGGCCTCACCCTAGAGAGACTGGATTTCGAGAGTTGGACACCCAGAGATTTTTCTAGAAATTACTTACCATAGGCCACGAAGCAGCGGTTGTTTCGGCGAAACGTCGAATATCTGAGGTCCACAACTGGTTTTCAACGAGGTGGTTAGTATTGGGATGGCACATAGGACGTTAGGGTGGATAGCTTCGACGATGTCGGTGTCAAGCGCGTCGACTAACCGCGCCGTTAAGGTAGGCTGGCGGGCGCGACAGTGTGGAATGTAGATGGAGAATTCTGTGCAAATTAAAACCTTGATAACTTTGTCTTCCGGTCATGGAATCGAGCTAGGTTTTTTTTGACGGCTGCAGAATCATGGGCCTCACCCTAGAGAGACTGGATTTCGAGAGTTGGACACCCAGAGATTTTTCTAGAAATTACTTACCATAGGCCACGAAGCAGCGGTTGTTTCGGCGAAACGTCGAATATCTGAGGG
Source organism: Oryza sativa Japonica Group (assembly GCF_034140825.1). NCBI lineage: Eukaryota > Viridiplantae > Streptophyta > Magnoliopsida > Poales > Poaceae > Oryza > Oryza sativa. The sequence goes on from NC_089039.1 coordinate 30,363,102, forward strand.
TCCACAACTGGTTTTCAACGAGGTGGTTAGTATTGAGATGGCACATAGGACGTTAGGGTGGATAGCTTAGACGATGTTGGTGTCAAGCGCGTCGACTAACCGCGCCGTTAAGTTAGGCTGGCGGGCGCGACAGTGTGGAATGCAGATGGAGAATTCTGTGCAAATTAAAACCTAGATAACTTTGCCTTCCGGTCATGGACTCGAGCTAGGTTTCTTTTTGACAGCTTCAGAACCACGGGCCTCACAGAAGAGAGACTGGATTTGATAGTTGGACCCCCAGAGATTTTTCTAGAAATTACTTACCATAGGCCACGAAGCAGCGGTTGTTTCGGCGAAACGTCGAATATCTGAGGGTCTACAACTGGTTTTCAACGAGGTGGTTAGTATTGGGATGGCACATAGGACGTTAGGGTTTATAGCTTAGATGATGTCGGTGTCAAGCGCGTCAACTAACCGCGCCGTTAAGTTAGGCTGGCGGGCGCGACAGTGTGGAATGCAGATGGAGAATTCTGTGCAAATTAAAACCTTGATAACTTTGCCTTCCGGTCATGGAATCGAGCTAGGTTTTTTTTGACGGCTGCAGAATCATGGGCCTCACCCTAGAGAGACTGGATTTCGAGAGTTGGACACCTAGAGATTTTTCTAGAAATTACTTACCATAGGCCACGAAGCAGCGGTTGTTTCAGCGAAACGTCGAATATCTGAGGGTCCACAACTGGTTTTCAACGAGGTGGTTAGTATTGAGATGGCACATAGGACGTTAGGGTGGATAGCTTAGACGATGTTGGTGTCAAGCGCGTCGACTAACCGCGCCGTTAAGTTAGGCTGGCGGGCGCGACAGTGTGGAATGCAGATGGAGAATTCTGTGCAAATTAAAACCTTGATAACTTTGCCTTCCGGTCATGGAATCGAGCTAGGTTTTTTTTGACGGCTGCAGAATCATGGGCCTCACCCTAGAGAGACTGGATTTCGAGAGTTGGACACCCAGAGATTTTTCTAGAAATTACTTACCATAGGCCACGAAGCAGCGGTTGTTTCGGCGAAAAGTCGAATATCTGAGGGTCCACAACTGGTTTCAACGAGGTGGTTAGTATAGGGATGGCACATAGGACATTAGGGTGGATAGCTTCGACGATGTCGGTGTCAAGCGCATCGACTAACCGCGCCGTTAAGGTAGGCTGGCGGGCGCGACAGTGTGGAATGTAGATGGAGAATTCTGTGCAAATTAAAACCTTGATAACTTTGTCTTCCGGTCATGGAATCTAGCTAGGTTTTTTTTGACGGCTGCAGAATCATGGGCCTCACCCTAGAGAGACTGGATTTCGAGAGTTGGACACCCAGAGATTTTTCTAGAAATTACTTACCATAGGCCACGAAGCAGCGGTTGTTTCGGCGAAACGTCGAATATCTGAGGGTCCACAACTGGTTTTCAACGAGGTGGTTAGTATTGAGATGGCACATAGGACGTTAGGGTGGATAGCTTAGACGATGTTGGTGTCAAGCGCGTCGACTAACCGCGCCGTTAAGTTAGGCTGGCGGGCGCGACAGTGTGGAATGCAGATGGAGAATTCTATGCAAATTAAAACCTTGATAACTTTGCCTTCCGGTCATGGAATCGAGCTAGGTTTTTTTTGACGGCTGCAGAATCATGGGCCTCACCCTAGAGAGACTTGATTTCGAGAGTTGGACACCCAGAGATTTTTCTAGAAATTACTTACCATAGGCCACGAAGCAGCGGTTGTTTCGGCGAAAAGTCGAATATCTGAGGGTCCACAACTGGTTTCAACGAGGTGGTTAGTATAGGGATGGCACATAGGACATTAGGGTGGATAGCTTCGACGATGTCGGTGTCAAGCGCGTCGACTAACCGCGCCGTTAAGGTAGGCTGGCGGGCGCGACAGTGTGGAATGTAGATGGAGAATTCTGTGCAAATTAAAACCTTGATAACTTTGTCTTCCGGTCATGGAATCGAGCTAGGTTTTTTTTGACGGCTGCAGAATCATGGGCCTCACCCTAGAGAGACTGGATTTCGAGAGTTGGACACCCAGAGATTTTTCTAGAAATTACTTACCATAGGCCACGAAGCAGCGGTTGTTTCGGCGAAACGTCGAATATCTGAGGGTCCACAACTGGTTTTCAACGAGGTGGTTAGTATTGAGATGGCACATAGGACGTTAGGGTGGATAGCTTAGACGATGTTGGTGTCAAGCGCGTCGACTAACCGCGCCGTTAAGTTAGGCTGGCGGGCGCGACAGTGTGGAATGCAGATGGAGAATTCTGTGCAAATTAAAACCTTGATAACTTTGCCTTCCGGTCATGGAATCGAGCTAGGTTTTTTTTGACGGCTGCAGAATCATGGGCCTCACCCTAGAGAGACTGGATTTCGAGAGTTGGACACCCAGAGATTTTTCTAGAAATTACTTACCATAGGCCACGAAGCAGCGGTTGTTTCGGCGAAAAGTCGAATATCTGAGGGTCCACAACTGGTTTCAACGAGGTGGTTAGTATAGGGATGGCACATAGGACATTAGGGTGGATAGCTTCGACGATGTCGGTGTCAAGCGCATCGACTAACCGCGCCGTTAAGGTAGGCTGGCGGGCGCGACAGTGTGGAATGTAGATGGAGAATTCTGTGCAAATTAAAACCTTGATAACTTTGTCTTCCGGTCATGGAATCTAGCTAGGTTTTTTTTGACGGCTGCAGAATCATGGGCCTCACCCTAGAGAGACTGGATTTCGAGAGTTGGACACCCAGAGATTTTTCTAGAAATTACTTACCATAGGCCACGAAGCAGCGGTTGTTTCGGCGAAACGTCGAATATCTGAGGGTCCACAACTGGTTTTCAACGAGGTGGTTAGTATTGAGATGGCACATAGGACGTTAGGGTGGATAGCTTAGACGATGTTGGTGTCAAGCGCGTCGACTAACCGCGCCGTTAAGTTAGGCTGGCGGGCGCGACAGTGTGGAATGCAGATGGAGAATTCTGTGCAAATTAAAACCTTGATAACTTTGCCTTCCGGTCATGGAATCGAGCTAGGTTTTTTTTGACGGCTGCAGAATCATGGGCCTCACCCTAGAGAGACTGGATTTCGAGAGTTGGACACCCAGAGATTTTTCTAGAAATTACTTACCATAGGCCACGAAGCAGCGGTTGTTTCGGCGAAAAGTCGAATATCTGAGGGTCCACAACTGGTTTCAACGAGGTGGTTAGTATAGGGATGGCACATAGGACATTAGGGTGGATAGCTTCGACGATGTCGGTGTCAAGCGCGTCGACTAACCGCGCCGTTAAGGTAGGCTGGCGGGCGCGACAGTGTGGAATGTAGATGGAGAATTCTGTGCAAATTAAAACCTTGATAACTTTGTCTTCCGGTCATGGAATCGAGCTAGGTTTTTTTTGACGGCTGCAGAATCATGGGCCTCACCCTAGAGAGACTGGATTTCGAGAGTTGGACACCCAGAGATTTTTCTAGAAATTACTTACCATAGGCCACGAAGCAGCGGTTGTTTCGGCGAAAAGTCGAATATCTGAGGGTCCACAACTGGTTTCAACGAGGTGGTTAGTATAGGGATGGCACATAGGACATTAGGGTGGATAGCTTCGACGATGTCGGTGTCAAGCGCATCGACTAACCGCGCCGTTAAGGTAGGCTGGCGGGCGCGACAGTGTGGAATGTAGATGGAGAATTCTGTGCAAATTAAAACCTTGATAACTTTGTCTTCCGGTCATGGAATCTAGCTAGGTTTTTTTTGACGGCTGCAGAATCATGGGCCTCACCCTAGAGAGACTGGATTTCGAGAGTTGGACACCCAGAGATTTTTCTAGAAATTACTTACCATAGGCCACGAAGCAGCGGTTGTTTCGGCGAAACGTCGAATATCTGAGGGTCCACAACTGGTTTTCAACGAGGTGGTTAGTATTGAGATGGCACATAGGACGTTAGGGTGGATAGCTTAGACGATGTTGGTGTCAAGCGCGTCGACTAACCGCGCCGTTAAGTTAGGCTGGCGGGCGCGACAGTGTGGAATGCAGATGGAGAATTCTATGCAAATTAAAACCTTGATAACTTTGCCTTCCGGTCATGGAATCGAGCTAGGTTTTTTTTGACGGCTGCAGAATCATGGGCCTCACCCTAGAGAGACTTGATTTCGAGAGTTGGACACCCAGAGATTTTTCTAGAAATTACTTACCATAGGCCACGAAGCAGCGGTTGTTTCGGCGAAAAGTCGAATATCTGAGGGTCCACAACTGGTTTCAACGAGGTGGTTAGTATAGGGATGGCACATAGGACATTAGGGTGGATAGCTTCGACGATGTCGGTGTCAAGCGCGTCGACTAACCGCGCCGTTAAGGTAGGCTGGCGGGCGCGACAGTGTGGAATGCAGATGGAGAATTCTGTGCAAATTAAAACCTTGATAACTTTGTCTTCCGGTCATGGAATCGAGCTAGGTTTTTTTTGACGGCTGCAGAATCATGGGCCTCACCCTAGAGAGACTGGATTTCGAGAGTTGGACACCCAGAGATTTTTCTAGAAATTACTTACCATAGGCCACGAAGCAGCGGTTGTTTCGGCGAAAAGTCGAATATCTGAGGGTCCACAACTGGTTTCAACGAGGTGGTTAGTATAGGGATGGCACATAGGACATTAGGGTGGATAGCTTCGACGATGTCGGTGTCAAGCGCATCGACTAACCGCGCCGTTAAGGTAGGCTGGCGGGCGCGACAGTGTGGAATGTAGATGGAGAATTCTGTGCAAATTAAAACCTTGATAACTTTGTCTTCCGGTCATGGAATCTAGCTAGGTTTTTTTTGACGGCTGCAGAATCATGGGCCTCACCCTAGAGAGACTGGATTTCGAGAGTTGGACACCCAGAGATTTTTCTAGAAATTACTTACCATAGGCCACGAAGCAGCGGTTGTTTCGGCGAAACGTCGAATATCTGAGGGTCCACAACTGGTTTTCAACGAGGTGGTTAGTATTGAGATGGCACATAGGACGTTAGGGTGGATAGCTTAGACGATGTTGGTGTCAAGCGCGTCGACTAACCGCGCCGTTAAGTTAGGCTGGCGGGCGCGACAGTGTGGAATGCAGATGGAGAATTCTATGCAAATTAAAACCTTGATAACTTTGCCTTCCGGTCATGGAATCGAGCTAGGTTTTTTTTGACGGCTGCAGAATCATGGGCCTCACCCTAGAGAGACTTGATTTCGAGAGTTGGACACCCAGAGATTTTTCTAGAAATTACTTACCATAGGCCACGAAGCAGCGGTTGTTTCGGCGAAAAGTCGAATATCTGAGGGTCCACAACTGGTTTCAACGAGGTGGTTAGTATAGGGATGGCACATAGGACATTAGGGTGGATAGCTTCGACGATGTCGGTGTCAAGCGCATCGACTAACCGCGCCGTTAAGGTAGGCTGGCGGGCGCGACAGTGTGGAATGTAGATGGAGAATTCTGTGCAAATTAAAACCTTGATAACTTTGTCTTCCGGTCATGGAATCTAGCTAGGTTTTTTTTGACGGCTGCAGAATCATGGGCCTCACCCTAGAGAGACTGGATTTCGAGAGTTGGACACCCAGAGATTTTTCTAGAAATTACTTACCATAGGCCACGAAGCAGCGGTTGTTTCGGCGAAACGTCGAATATCTGAGGGTCCACAACTGGTTTTCAACGAGGTGGTTAGTATTGAGATGGCACATAGGACGTTAGGGTGGATAGCTTAGACGATGTTGGTGTCAAGCGCGTCGACTAACCGCGCCGTTAAGTTAGGCTGGCGGGCGCGACAGTGTGGAATGCAGATGGAGAATTCTATGCAAATTAAAACCTTGATAACTTTGCCTTCCGGTCATGGAATCGAGCTAGGTTTTTTTTGACGGCTGCAGAATCATGGGCCTCACCCTAGAGAGACTGGATTTCGAGAGTTGGACACCCAGAGATTTTTCTAGAAATTACTTACCATAGGCCACGAAGCAGCGGTTGTTTCGGCGAAAAGTCGAATATCTGAGGGTCCACAACTGGTTTCAACGAGGTGGTTAGTATAGGGATGGCACATAGGACATTAGGGTGGATAGCTTCGACGATGTCGGTGTCAAGCGCGTCGACTAACCGCGCCGTTAAGGTAGGCTGGCGGGCGCGACAGTGTGGAATGTAGATGGAGAATTCTGTGCAAATTAAAACCTTGATAACTTTGTCTTCCGGTCATGGAATCGAGCTAGGTTTTTTTTGACGGCTGCAGAATCATGGGCCTCACCCTAGAGAGACTGGATTTCGAGAGTTGGACACCCAGAGATTTTTCTAGAAATTACTTACCATAGGCCACGAAGCAGCGGTTGTTTCGGCGAAACGTCGAATATCTGAGGGTCCACAACTGGTTTTCAACGAGGTGGTTAGTATTGAGATGGCACATAGGACGTTAGGGTGGATAGCTTAGACGATGTTGGTGTCAAGCGCGTCGACTAACCGCGCCGTTAAGTTAGGCTGGCGGGCGCGACAGTGTGGAATGCAGATGGAGAATTCTGTGCAAATTAAAACCTTGATAACTTTGCCTTCCGGTCATGGAATCGAGCTAGGTTTTTTTTGACGGCTGCAGAATCATGGGCCTCACCCTAGAGAGACTGGATTTCGAGAGTTGGACACCCAGAGATTTTTCTAGAAATTACTTACCATAGGCCACGAAGCAGCGGTTGTTTCGGCGAAAAGTCGAATATCTGAGGGTCCACAACTGGTTTCAACGAGGTGGTTAGTATAGGGATGGCACATAGGACATTAGGGTGGATAGCTTCGACGATGTCGGTGTCAAGCGCATCGACTAACCGCGCCGTTAAGGTAGGCTGGCGGGCGCGACAGTGTGGAATGTAGATGGAGAATTCTGTGCAAATTAAAACCTTGATAACTTTGTCTTCCGGTCATGGAATCTAGCTAGGTTTTTTTTGACGGCTGCAGAATCATGGGCCTCACCCTAGAGAGACTGGATTTCGAGAGTTGGACACCCAGAGATTTTTCTAGAAATTACTTACCATAGGCCACGAAGCAGCGGTTGTTTCGGCGAAACGTCGAATATCTGAGGGTCCACAACTGGTTTTCAACGAGGTGGTTAGTATTGAGATGGCACATAGGACGTTAGGGTGGATAGCTTAGACGATGTTGGTGTCAAGCGCGTCGACTAACCGCGCCGTTAAGTTAGGCTGGCGGGCGCGACAGTGTGGAATGCAGATGGAGAATTCTATGCAAATTAAAACCTTGATAACTTTGCCTTCCGGTCATGGAATCGAGCTAGGTTTTTTTTGACGGCTGCAGAATCATGGGCCTCACCCTAGAGAGACTTGATTTCGAGAGTTGGACACCCAGAGATTTTTCTAGAAATTACTTACCATAGGCCACGAAGCAGCGGTTGTTTCGGCGAAAAGTCGAATATCTGAGGGTCCACAACTGGTTTCAACGAGGTGGTTAGTATAGGGATGGCACATAGGACATTAGGGTGGATAGCTTCGACGATGTCGGTGTCAAGCGCGTCGACTAACCGCGCCGTTAAGGTAGGCTGGCGGGCGCGACAGTGTGGAATGTAGATGGAGAATTCTGTGCAAATTAAAACCTTGATAACTTTGTCTTCCGGTCATGGAATCGAGCTAGGTTTTTTTTGACGGCTGCAGAATCATGGGCCTCACCCTAGAGAGACTGGATTTCGAGAGTTGGACACCCAGAGATTTTTCTAGAAATTACTTACCATAGGCCACGAAGCAGCGGTTGTTTCGGCGAAACGTCGAATATCTGAGGGTCCACAACTGGTTTTCAACGAGGTGGTTAGTATTGAGATGGCACATAGGACGTTAGGGTGGATAGCTTAGACGATGTTGGTGTCAAGCGCGTCGACTAACCGCGCCGTTAAGTTAGGCTGGCGGGCGCGACAGTGTGGAATGCAGATGGAGAATTCTGTGCAAATTAAAACCTTGATAACTTTGCCTTCCGGTCATGGAATCGAGCTAGGTTTTTTTTGACGGCTGCAGAATCATGGGCCTCACCCTAGAGAGACTGGATTTCGAGAGTTGGACACCCAGAGATTTTTCTAGAAATTACTTACCATAGGCCACGAAGCAGCGGTTGTTTCGGCGAAACGTCGAATATCTGAGGGTCCACAACTGGTTTTCAACGAGGTGGTTAGTATTGAGATGGCACATAGGACGTTAGGGTGGATAGCTTAGACGATGTTGGTGTCAAGCGCGTCGACTAACCGCGCCGTTAAGTTAGGCTGGCGGGCGCGACAGTGTGGAATGCAGATGGAGAATTCTGTGCAAATTAAAACCTTGATAACTTTGCCTTCCGGTCATGGAATCGAGCTAGGTTTTTTTTGACGGCTGCAGAATCATGGGCCTCACCCTAGAGAGACTGGATTTCGAGAGTTGGACACCCAGAGATTTTTCTAGAAATTACTTACCATAGGCCACGAAGCAGCGGTTGTTTCGGCGAAAAGTCGAATATCTGAGGGTCCACAACTGGTTTCAACGAGGTGGTTAGTATAGGGATGGCACATAGGACATTAGGGTGGATAGCTTCGACGATGTCGGTGTCAAGCGCGTCGACTAACCGCGCCGTTAAGGTAGGCTGGCGGGCGCGACAGTGTGGAATGTAGATGGAGAATTCTGTGCAAATTAAAACCTTGATAACTTTGTCTTCCGGTCATGGAATCGAGCTAGGTTTTTTTTGACGGCTGCAGAATCATGGGCCTCACCCTAGAGAGACTGGATTTCGAGAGTTGGACACCCAGAGATTTTTCTAGAAATTACTTACCATAGGCCACGAAGCAGCGGTTGTTTCGGCGAAACGTCGAATATCTGAGGGTCCACAACTGGTTTTCAACGAGGTGGTTAGTATTGAGATGGCACATAGGACGTTAGGGTGGATAGCTTAGACGATGTTGGTGTCAAGCGCGTCGACTAACCGCGCCGTTAAGTTAGGCTGGCGGGCGCGACAGTGTGGAATGCAGATGGAGAATTCTGTGCAAATTAAAACCTTGATAACTTTGCCTTCCGGTCATGGAATCGAGCTAGGTTTTTTTTGACGGCTGCAGAATCATGGGCCTCACCCTAGAGAGACTGGATTTCGAGAGTTGGACACCCAGAGATTTTTCTAGAAATTACTTACCATAGGCCACGAAGCAGCGGTTGTTTCGGCGAAAAGTCGAATATCTGAGGGTCCACAACTGGTTTCAACGAGGTGGTTAGTATAGGGATGGCACATAGGACATTAGGGTGGATAGCTTCGACGATGTCGGTGTCAAGCGCGTCGACTAACCGCGCCGTTAAGGTAGGCTGGCGGGCGCGACAGTGTGGAATGTAGATGGAGAATTCTGTGCAAATTAAAACCTTGATAACTTTGTCTTCCGGTCATGGAATCGAGCTAGGTTTTTTTTGACGGCTGCAGAATCATGGGCCTCACCCTAGAGAGACTGGATTTCGAGAGTTGGACACCCAGAGATTTTTCTAGAAATTACTTACCATAGGCCACGAAGCAGCGGTTGTTTCGGCGAAACGTCGAATATCTGAGGGTCCACAACTGGTTTTCAACGAGGTGGTTAGTATTGAGATGGCACATAGGACGTTAGGGTGGATAGCTTAGACGATGTCGGTGTCAAGCGCGTCGACTAACCGCGCCGTTAAGTTAGGCTGGCGGGCGCGACAGTGTGGAATGCAGATGGAGAATTCTGTGCAAATTAAAACCTTGATAACTTTGCCTTCCGGTCATGGAATCGAGCTAGGTTTTTTTTGACGGCTGCAGAATCATGGGCCTCACCCTAGAGAGACTGGATTTCGAGAGTTGGACACCCAGAGATTTTTCTAGAAATTACTTACCATAGGCCACGAAGCAGCGGTTGTTTCGGCGAAACGTCGAATATCTGAGGGTCCACAACTGGTTTTCAACGAGGTGGTTAGTATTGAGATGGCACATAGGACGTTAGGGTGGATAGCTTAGACGATGTCGGTGTCAAGCGCGTCGACTAACCGCGCCGTTAAGTTAGGCTGGCGGGCGCGACAGTGTGGAATGCAGATGGAGAATTCTGTGCAAATTAAAACCTTGATAACTTTGCCTTCCGGTCATGGAATCGAGCTAGGTTTTTTTTGACGGCTGCAGAATCATGGGCCTCACCCTAGAGAGACTGGATTTCGAGAGTTGGACACCCAGAGATTTTTCTAGAAATTACTTACCATAGGCCACGAAGCAGCGGTTGTTTCGGCGAAACGTCGAATATCTGAGGGTCCACAACTGGTTTTCAACGAGGTGGTTAGTATTGAGATGGCACATAGGACGTTAGGGTGGATAGCTTAGACGATGTTGGTGTCAAGCGCGTCGACTAACCGCGCCGTTAAGTTAGGCTGGCGGGCGCGACAGTGTGGAATGCAGATGGAGAATTCTGTGCAAATTAAAACCTTGATAACTTTGCCTTCCGGTCATGGAATCGAGCTAGGTTTTTTTTGACGGCTGCAGAATCATGGGCCTCACCCTAGAGAGACTGGATTTCGAGAGTTGGACACCCAGAGATTTTTCTAGAAATTACTTACCATAGGCCACGAAGCAGCGGTTGTTTCGGCGAAACGTCGAATATCTGAGGGTCCACAACTGGTTTTCAACGAGGTGGTTAGTATTGAGATGGCACATAGGACGTTAGGGTGGATAGCTTAGACGATGTTGGTGTCAAGCGCGTCGACTAACCGCGCCGTTAAGTTAGGCTGGCGGGCGCGACAGTGTGGAATGCAGATGGAGAATTCTATGCAAATTAAAACCTTGATAACTTTGCCTTCCGGTCATGGAATCGAGCTAGGTTTTTTTTGACGGCTGCAGAATCATGGGCCTCACCCTAGAGAGACTGGATTTCGAGAGTTGGACACCCAGAGATTTTTCTAGAAATTACTTACCATAGGCCACGAAGCAGCGGTTGTTTCGGCGAAAAGTCGAATATCTGAGGGTCCACAACTGGTTTCAACGAGGTGGTTAGTATAGGGATGGCACATAGGACATTAGGGTGGATAGCTTCGACGATGTCGGTGTCAAGCGCGTCGACTAACCGCGCCGTTAAGGTAGGCTGGCGGGCGCGACAGTGTGGAATGTAGATGGAGAATTCTGTGCAAATTAAAACCTTGATAACTTTGTCTTCCGGTCATGGAATCGAGCTAGGTTTTTTTTGACGGCTGCAGAATCATGGGCCTCACCCTAGAGAGACTGGATTTCGAGAGTTGGACACCCAGAGATTTTTCTAGAAATTACTTACCATAGGCCACGAAGCAGCGGTTGTTTCGGCGAAACGTCGAATATCTGAGGGTCCACAACTGGTTTTCAACGAGGTGGTTAGTATTGAGATGGCACATAGGACGTTAGGGTGGATAGCTTAGACGATGTTGGTGTCAAGCGCGTCGACTAACCGCGCCGTTAAGTTAGGCTGGCGGGCGCGACAGTGTGGAATGCAGATGGAGAATTCTGTGCAAATTAAAACCTTGATAACTTTGCCTTCCGGTCATGGAATCGAGCTAGGTTTTTTTTGACGGCTGCAGAATCATGGGCCTCACCCTAGAGAGACTGGATTTCGAGAGTTGGACACCCAGAGATTTTTCTAGAAATTACTTACCATAGGCCACGAAGCAGCGGTTGTTTCGGCGAAAAGTCGAATATCTGAGGGTCCACAACTGGTTTTCAACGAGGTGGTTAGTATAGGGATGGCACATAGGACATTAGGGTGGATAGCTTCGACGATGTCGGTGTCAAGCGCATCGACTAACCGCGCCGTTAAGGTAGGCTGGCGGGCGCGACAGTGTGGAATGTAGATGGAGAATTCTGTGCAAATTAAAACCTTGATAACTTTGCCTTCCGGTCATGGAATCGAGCTAGGTTTTTTTTGACGGCTGCAGAATCATGGGCCTCACCCTAGAGAGACTGGATTTCGAGAGTTGGACACCCAGAGATTTTTCTAGAAATTACTTACCATAGGCCACGAAGCAGCGGTTGTTTCGGCGAAACGTCGAATATCTGAGGGTCCACAACTGGTTTTCAACGAGGTGGTTAGTATTGAGATGGCACATAGGACGTTAGGGTGGATAGCTTAGACGATGTCGGTGTCAAGCGCGTCGACTAACCGCGCCGTTAAGTTAGGCTGGCGGGCGCGACAGTGTGGAATGTAGATGGAGAATTCTGTGCAAATTAAAACCTTGATAACTTTGTCTTCCGGTCATGGAATCGAGCTAGGTTTTTTTTGACGGCTGCAGAATCATGGGCCTCACCCTAGAGAGACTTGATTTCGAGAGTTGGACACCCAGAGATTTTTCTAGAAATTACTTACCATAGGCCACGAAGCAGCGGTTGTTTCGGCGAAAAGTCGAATATCTGAGGGTCCACAACTGGTTTTCAACGAGGTGGTTAGTATAGGGATGGCACATAGGACATTAGGGTGGATAGCTTCGACGATGTCGGTGTCAAGCGCGTCGACTAACCGCGCCGTTAAGGTAGGCTGGCGGGCGCGACAGTGTGGAATGCAGATGGAGAATTCTGTGCAAATTAAAACCTTGATAACTTTGCCTTCCGGTCATGGAATCGAGCTAGGTTTTTTTTGACGGCTGCAGAATCATGGGCCTCACCCTAGAGAGACTTGATTTCGAGAGTTGGACACCCAGAGATTTTTCTAGAAATTACTTACCATAGGCCACGAAGCAGCGGTTGTTTCGGCGAAAAGTCGAATATCTGAGGGTCCACAACTGGTTTCGACGAGGTGGTTAGTATAGGGATGGCACATAGGACATTAGGGTGGATAGCTTCGACGATGTCGGTGTCAAGCGCGTCGACTAACCGCGCCGTTAAGGTAGGCTGGCGGGCGCGACAGTGTGGAATGTAGGTGGAGAATTCTGTGCAAATTAAAACCTTGATAACTTTGTCTTCCGGTCATGGAATCGAGCTAGGTTTTTTTTGACGGCTGCAGAATCATGGGCCTCACCCTAGAGAGACTGGATTTCGAGAGTTGGACACCCAGAGATTTTTCTAGAAATTACTTACCATAGGCCACGAAGCAGCGGTTGTTTCGGCGAAACGTCGAATATCTGAGGGTCCACAACTGGTTTTCAACGAGGTGGTTAGTATTGGGATGGCACATAGGACGTTAGGGTGGATAGCTTAGACGATGTCGGTGTCAAGCGCGTCGACTAACCGCGCCGTTAAGTTAGGCTGGTGGGCGCGACAGTGTGGAATGCAGATGGAGAATTCTGTGCAAATTAAAACCTAGATAACTTTGCCTTCGGTCATGGACTCGAGCTAGGTTTCTTTTTGACAGCTTCAGAACCACGGGCCTCACAGAAGAGAGACTGGATTTGATAGTTGGACCCCCAGAGATTTTTCTAGAAATTACTTACCATAGGCCATGAAGCAGCGGTTGTTTCGGCGAAACGTCGAATATCTGAGGGTCTACAACTGGTTTTCAACGAGGTGGTTAGTATTGGGATGGCACATAGGACGTTAGGGTTTATAGCTTAGATGATGTCGGTGTCAAGCGCGTCAACTAACCGCGCCGTTAAGTTAGGCTGGCGGGGCGCGACAGTGTGGAATGCAGATGGAGAATTCTGTGCAAATTAAAACCTTGATAACTTTGCCTTCCGTTCATGGAATCGAGCTAGGTTTTTTTTGACGGCTGCAGAATCATGGGCCTCACCCTAGAGAGACTGGATTTCGAGAGTTGGACACCTAGAGATTTTTCTAGAAATTACTTACCATAGGCCACGAAGCAGCGGTTGTTTCGGCGAAACGTCGAATATCTGAGGGTCCACAACTGGTTTTCAACGAGGTGGTTAGTATTGAGATGGCACATAGGACGTTAGGGTGGATAGCTTAGACGATGTTGGTGTCAAGCGCGTCGACTAACCGCGCCGTTAAGTTAGGCTGGCGGGCGCGACAGTGTGGAATGCAGATGGAGAATTCTATGCAAATTAAAACCTTGATAACTTTGCCTTCCGGTCATGGAATCGAGCTAGGTTTTTTTTGACGGCTTGCAGAATCATGGGCCTCACCCTAGAGAGACTTGATTTCGAGAGTTGGGACACCCAGAGATTTTTCTAGAAATTACTTACCATAGGCCACGAAGCAGCGGTTGTTTCGGCGAAAAGTCGAATATCTGAGGGTCCACAACTGGTTTCAACGAGGTGGTTAGTATAGGGATGGCACATAGGACATTAGGGGTGGATAGCTTCGACGATGTCGGTGTCAAGCGCGTCGACTACCGCGCCGTTAAGGTAGGCTGGCGGGCGCGACAGTGTGGAATGTAGATGGAGAATTCTGTGCAAATTAAAACCTTGATAACTTTGTCTTCCGGTCATGGAATCGAGCTAGGTTTTTTTTGACGGCTGCAGAATCATGGGCCTCACCCTAGAGAGACTGGATTTCGAGAGTTGGACACCCAGAGATTTTTCTAGAAATTACTTACCATAGGCCACGAAGCAGCGGTTGTTTCGGCGAAACGTCGAATATCTGAGGGTCCCACAACTGGTTTTCAACGAGGTGGTTAGTATTGAGATGGCACATAGGACGTTAGGGTGGATAGCTTAGACGATGTTGGTGTCAAGCGCGTCGACTAACCGCGCCGTTAAGTTAGGCTGGCGGGCGCGACAGTGTGGAATGCAGATGGAGAATTCTGTGCAAATTAAAACCTTGATAACTTTGCCTTCCGGTCATGGAATCGAGCTAGGTTTTTTTTTGACGGCTGCAGAATCATGGGCCTCACCCTAGAGAGACTGGATTTCGAGAGTTGGACACCCAGAGATTTTTCTAGAAATTACTTACCATAGGCCACGAAGCAGCGGTTGTTTCGGCGAAAAGTCGAATATCTGAGGGTCCACAACTGGTTTCAACGAGGTGGTTAGTATAGGGATGGCACATAGGACATTAGGGTGGATAGCTTCGACGATGTCGGTGTCAAGCGCGTCGACTAACCGCGCCGTTAAGGTAGGCTGGGCGGGCGCGACAGTGTGGAATGTAGATGGAGAATTCTGTGCAAATTAAAACCTTGATAACTTTGTCTTCCGGTCATGGAATCGAGCTAGGTTTTTTTTGACGGCTGCAGAATCATGGGCCTCACCCTAGAGAGACTGGATTTCGAGAGTTGGACACCCAGAGATTTTTCTAGAAATTACTTACCATAGGCCACGAAGCAGCGGTTGTTTCGGCGAAACGTCGAATATCTGAGGGTCCACAACTGGTTTTCAACGAGGTGGTTAGTATTGAGATGGCACATAGGACGTTAGGGTGGATAGCTTAGACGATGTTGGTGTCAAGCGCGTCGACTAACCGCGCCGTTAAGTTAGGCTGGCGGGCGCGACAGTGTGGAATGCAGATGGAGAATTCTATGCAAATTAAAACCTTGATAACTTTGCCTTCCGGTCATGGAATCGAGCTAGGTTTTTTTTGACGGCTGCAGAATCATGGGCCTCACCCTAGAGAGACTTGATTTCGAGAGTTGGACACCCAGAGATTTTTCTAGAAATTACTTACCATAGGCCACGAAGCAGCGGTTGTTTCGGCGAAAAGTCGAATATCTGAGGGTCCACAACTGGTTTCGACGAGGTGGTTAGTATAGGGGATGGCACATAGGACATTAGGGTGGATAGCTTCGACGATGTCGGTGTCAAGCGCGTCGACTAACCGCGCCGTTAAGGTAGGCTGGCGGCGCGACAGTGTGGAATGCAGATGGAGAATTCTGTGCAAATTAAAACCTTGATAACTTTGCCTTCCGGTCATGGAATCGAGCTAGGTTTTTTTTGACGGCTGCAGAATCATGGGCCTCACCCTAGAGAGACTTGATTTCGAGAGTTGGACACCCAGAGATTTTTCTAGAAATTACTTACCATAGGCACGACAAGCAGCGGTTGTTTCGGCGAAAAGTCGAATATCTGAGGGTCCACAACTGGTTTCAACGAGGTGGTTAGTATAGGGATGGCACATAGGACATTAGGGTGGATAGCTTCGACGATGTCGGTGTCAAGCGCGTCGACTAACCGCGCCGTTAAGGTAGGCTGGCGGGCGCGACAGTGTGGAATGTAGGTGGAGAATTCTGTGCAAATTAAAACCTTGATAACTTTGTCTTCCGGTCATGGAATCGAGCTAGGTTTTTTTTGACGGCTGCAGAATCATGGGCCTCACCCTAGAGAGACTGGATTTCGAGAGTTGGACACCCAGAGATTTTTCTAGAAATTACTTACCATAGGCCACGAAGCAGCGGTTGTTTCGGCGAAACGTCGAATATCTGAGGGTCCACAACTGGTTTTCAACGAGGTGGTTAGTATTGGGATGGCACATAGGACGTTAGGGTGGATAGCTTAGACGATGTCGGTGTCAAGCGCGTCGACTAACCGCGCCGTTAAGTTAGGCTGGTGGGCGCGACAGTGTGGAATGCAGATGGAGAATTCTGTGCAAATTAAAACCTAGATAACTTTGCCTTCCGGTCATGGACTCGAGCTAGGTTTCTTTTTGACAGCTTCAGAACCACGGGCCTCACAGAAGAGAGACTGGATTTGATAGTTGGACCCCCAGAGATTTTTCTAGAAATTACTTACCATAGGCCATGAAGCAGCGGTTGTTTCGGCGAAACGTCGAATATCTGAGGGTCTACAACTGGTTTTCAACGAGGTGGTTAGTATTGGGATGGCACATAGGGACGTTAGGGTTTATAGCTTAGATGATGTCGGTGTCAAGCGCGTCAACTAACCGCGCCGTTAAGTTAGGCTGGCGGGCGCGACAGTGTGGGAATGCAGATGGAGAATTCTGTGCAAATTAAAACCTTGATAACTTTGCCTTCCGTTCATGGAATCGAGCTAGGTTTTTTTTGACGGCTGCAGAATCATGGGCGTCACCCTAGAGAGACTGGATTTCGAGAGTTGGACACCTAGAGATTTTTCTAGAAATTACTTACCATAGGCCACGAAGCAGCGGTTGTTTCGGCGAAACGTCGAATATCTGAGGGTCCACAACTGGTTTTCAACGAGGTGGTTAGTATTGAGATGGCACATAGGACGTTAGGGTGGATAGCTTAGACGATGTTGGTGTCAAGCGCGTCGACTAACCGCGCCGTTAAGTTAGGCTGGCGGGCGCGACAGTTGTGGAATGCAGATGGAGAATTCTGTGCAAATTAAAACCTTGATAACTTTGCCTTCCGGTCATGGAATCGAGCTAGGTTTTTTTTGACGGCTGCAGAATCATGGGCCTCACCCTAGAGAGACTGGATTTCGAGAGTTGGACACCCAGAGATTTTTCTAGAAATTACTTACCATAGGCCACGAAGCAGCGGTTGTTTCGGCGAAAAGTCGAATATCTGAGGGTCCACAACTGGTTTCAACGAGGGTGGTTAGTATAGGGATGGCACATAGGACATTAGGGTGGATAGCTTCGACGATGTCGGTGTCAAGCGCGTCGACTAACCGCGCCGTTAAGGTAGGCTGGCGGGCGCGACAGTGTGGAATGTAGATGGAGAATTCTGTGCAAATTAAAACCTTGATAACTTTGTCTTCCGGTCATGGAATCGAGCTAGGTTTTTTTTTGACGGCTGCAGAATCATGGGCCTCACCCTAGAGAGACTGGATTTCGAGAGTTGGACACCTAGAGATTTTTCTAGAAATTACTTACCATAGGCCACGAAGCAGCGGTTGTTTCGGCGAAACGTCGAATATCTGAGGGTCCACAACTGGTTTTCAACGAGGTGGTTAGTATTGAGATGGCACATAGGACGTTAGGGTGGATAGCTTAGACGATGTCGGTGTCAAGCGCGTCGACTAACCGCGCCGTTAAGTTAGGCTGGTGGGCGCGACAGTGTGGAATGCAGATGGAGAATTCTGTGCAAATTAAAACCTAGATAACTTTGCCTTCCGGTCATGGACTCGAGCTAGGTTTCTTTTTGACAGCTTCAGAACCACGGGCCTCACAGAAGAGAGACTGGATTTGATAGTTGGACCCCCAGAGATTTTTCTAGAAATTACTTACCATAGGCCATGAAGCAGCGGTTGTTTCGGCGAAACGTCGAATATCTGAGGGTCTACAACTGGTTTTCAACGAGGTGGTTAGTATTGGGATGGCACATAGGACGTTAGGGTTTATAGCTTAGATGATGTCGGTGTCAAGCGCGTCAACTAACCGCGCCGTTAAGTTAGGCTGGCGGGCGCGACAGTGTGGAATGCAGATGGAGAATTCTGTGCAAATTAAAACCTTGATAACTTTGCCTTCCGTTCATGGAATCGAGCTAGGTTTTTTTTGACGGCTGCAGAATCATGGGCCTCACCCTAGAGAGACTGGATTTCGAGAGTTGGACACCTAGAGATTTTTCTAGAAATTACTTACCATAGGCCACGAAGCAGAGCGGTTGTTTCGGCGAAACGTCGAATATCTGAGGGTCCACAACTGGTTTTCAACGAGGTGGTTAGTATTGAGATGGCACATAGGACGTTAGGGTGGATAGCTTAGACGATGTTGGTGTCAAGCGCGTGGACTAACCGCGCCGTTAAGTTAGGCTGGCGGGCGCGACAGTGTGGAATGCAGATGGAGGAATTCTGTGCAAATTAAAACCTTGATAACTTTGCCTTCCGGTCATGGAATCGAGCTAGGTTTTTTTTGACGGCTGCAGAATCATGGGCCTCAGCCCTAGAGAGACTGGATTTCGAGAGTTGGACACCCAGAGATTTTTCTAGAAATTACTTACCATAGGCCACGAAGCAGCGGTTGTTTCGGCGAAAAGTCGAATATCTGAGGGTCCACAACTGGTTTCAACGAGGTGGTTAGTATAGGGATGGCACATAGGACATTAGGGTGGATAGCTTCGACGATGTCGGTGTCAAGCGCGTCGACTAACCGCGCCGTTAAGGGTAGGCTGGCGGGCGCGACAGTGTGGAATGTAGATGGAGAATTCTGTGCAAATTAAAACCTTGATAACTTTGTCTTCCGGTCATGGAATCGAGCTAGGTTTTTTTGACGGCTGCAGAATCATGGGGCCTCACCCTAGAGAGACTGGATTTCGAGAGTTGGACACCTAGAGATTTTTCTAGAAATTACTTACC
The DNA here is from genome assembly GCF_034140825.1 of Oryza sativa Japonica Group. Classification (NCBI taxonomy): domain Eukaryota; kingdom Viridiplantae; phylum Streptophyta; class Magnoliopsida; order Poales; family Poaceae; genus Oryza; species Oryza sativa. The sequence continues at coordinate 30,382,163 of NC_089039.1, forward strand.
ATAGGCCACGAAGCAGCGGTTGTTTCGGCGAAACGTCGAATATCTGAGGGTCCACAACTGGTTTTCAACGAGGTGGTTAGTATTGAGATGGCACATAGGACGTTAGGGGTGGATAGCTTAGACGATGTTGGTGTTAAGCGCGTCGACTAACCGCGCCGTTAAGTTAGGCTGGCGGGCGCGACAGTGTGGAATGCAGATGGAGAATTCTGTGCAAATTAAAACCTTGATAACTTTGCCTTCCGGTCATGGAATCGAGCTAGGTTTTTTTTGACGGCTGCAGAATCATGGGCCTCACCCTAGAGAGACTGGATTTCGAGAGTTGGACACCCAGAGATTTTTCTAGAAATTACTTACCATAGGCCACGAAGCAGCGGTTGTTTCGGCGAAAAGTCGAATATCTGAGGGTCCACAACTGGTTTCAACGAGGTGGTTAGTATAGGGATGGCACATAGGACATTAGGGTGGATAGCTTCGACGATGTCGGTGTCAAGCGCGTCGACTAACCGCGCCGTTAAGGTAGGCTGGCGGGCGCGACAGTGTGGAATGTAGATGGAGAATTCTGTGCAAATTAAAACCTTGATAACTTTGTCTTCCGGTCATGGAATCGAGCTAGGTTTTTTTTGACGGCTGCAGAATCATGGGCCTCACCCTAGAGAGACTGGATTCGAGAGTTGGACACCCAGAGATTTTTCTAGAAATTACTTACCATAGGCCACGAAGCAGCGGTTGTTTCGGCGAAAAGTCGAATATCTGAGGGTCCACAACTGGTTTCAACGAGGTGGTTAGTATAGGGATGGCACATAGGGACATTAGGGTGGATAGCTTCGACGATGTCGGTGTCAAGCGCGTCGACTAACCGCGCCGTTAAGGTAGGCTGGCGGGCGCGACAGTGTGGAATGTAGATGGAGAATTCTGTGCAAATTAAAACCTTGATAACTTTGTCTTCCGGTCATGGAATCGAGCTAGGTTTTTTTGACGGCTGCAGAATCATGGGCCTCACCCTAGAGAGACTGGATTTCGAGAGTTGGACACCCAGAGATTTTTCTAGAAATTACTTACCATAGGCCACGAAGCAGCGGTTGTTTCGGCGAAACGTCGAATATCTGAGGGTCCACAACTGGTTTTCAACGAGGTGGTTAGTATTGAGATGGCACATAGGACGTTAGGGTGGATAGCTTAGACGATGTCGGTGTCAAGCGCGTCGACTAACCGCGCCGTTAAGTTAGGCTGGTGGGCGCGACAGTGTGGAATGCAGATGGAGAATTCTGTGCAAATTAAAACCTAGATAACTTTGCCTTCCGGTCATGGACTCGAGCTAGGTTTCTTTTTGACAGCTTCAGAACCACGGGCCTCACAGAAGAGAGACTGGATTTGATAGTTGGACCCCCAGAGATTTTTCTAGAAATTACTTACCATAGGCCATGAAGCAGCGGTTGTTTCGGCGAAACGTCGAATATCTGAGGGTCTACAACTGGTTTTCAACGAGGTGGTTAGTATTGGGATGGCACATAGGACGTTAGGGTTTATAGCTTAGATGATGTCGGGTGTCAAGCGCGTCAACTAACCGCGCCGTTAAGTTAGGCTGGCGGGCGCGACAGTGTGGAATGCAGATGGAGAATTCTGTGCAAATTAAAACCTTGATAACTTTGCCTTCCGTTCATGGAATCGAGCTAGGTTTTTTTTGACGGCTGCAGAATCATGGGCCTCACCCTAGAGAGACTGGATTTCGAGAGTTGGACACCTAGAGATTTTTCTAGAAATTACTTACCATAGGCCACGAAGCAGCGGTTGTTTCGGCGAAACGTCGAATATCTGAGGGTCCACAACTGGTTTTCAACGAGGTGGTTAGTATTGAGATGGCACATAGGACGTTAGGGTGGATAGCTTAGACGATGTTGGTGTCAAGCGCGTCGACTAACCGCGCCGTTAAGTTAGGCTGGCGGGCGCGACAGTGTGGAATGCAGATGGAGAATTCTGTGCAAATTAAAACCTTGATAACTTTGCCTTCGGTCATGGAATCGAGCTAGGTTTTTTTTGACGGCTGCAGAATCATGGGCCTCACCCTAGAGAGACTGGATTTCGAGAGTTGGACACCCAGAGATTTTTCTAGAAATTACTTACCATAGGCCACGAAGCAGCGGTTGTTTCGGCGAAAAGTCGAATATCTGAGGGTCCACAACTGGTTTCAACGAGGTGGTTAGTATAGGGATGGCACATAGGACATTAGGGTGGATAGCTTCGACGATGTCGGTGTCAAGCGCGTCGACTAACCGCGCCGTTAAGGTAGGCTGGCGGGGCGCGACAGTGTGGAATGTAGATGGAGAATTCTGTGCAAATTAAAACCTTGATAACTTTGTCTTCCGGTCATGGAATCGAGCTAGGTTTTTTTTGACGGCTGCAGAATCATGGGCCTCACCCTAGAGAGACTGGATTTCGAGAGTTGGACACCTAGAGATTTTTCGAGAAATTACTTACCATAGGCCACGAAGCAGCGGTTGTTTCGGCGAAACGTCGAATATCTGAGGGTCCACAACTGGTTTTCAACGAGGTGGTTAGTATTGAGATGGCACATAGGACGTTAGGGTGGATAGCTTAGACGATGTTGGTGTTAAGCGCGTCGACTAACCGCGCCGTTAAGTTAGGCTGGCGGGCGCGACAGTGTGGAATGCAGATGGAGAATTCTGTGCAAATTAAAACCTTGATAACTTTGCCTTCCGGTCATGGAATCGAGCTAGGGTTTTTTTTGACGGCTGCAGAATCATGGGCCTCACCCTAGAGAGACTGGATTTCGAGAGTTGGACACCCAGAGATTTTTCTAGAAATTACTTACCATAGGCCACGAAGCAGCGGTTGTTTCGGCGAAAAGTCGAATATCTGAGGGTCCACAACTGGTTTCAACGAGGGTGGTTAGTATAGGGATGGCACATAGGACATTAGGGTGGATAGCTTCGACGATGTCGGTGTCAAGCGCGTCGACTAACCGCGCCGTTAAGGTAGGCTGGCGGGCGCGACAGTGTGGAATGTAGATGGAGAATTCTGTGCAAATTAAAACCTTGATAACTTTGCCTTCCGTTCATGGAATCGAGCTAGGTTTTTTTTGACGGCTGCAGAATCATGGGCCTCACCCTAGAGAGACTGGATTTCGAGAGTTGGACACCTAGAGATTTTTCTAGAAATTACTTACCATAGGCCACGAAGCAGCGGTTGTTTCGGCGAAACGTCGAATATCTGAGGGTCCACAACTGGTTTTCAACGAGGTGGTTAGTATTGAGATGGCACATAGGACGTTAGGGTGGATAGCTTAGACGATGTTGGTGTCAAGCGCGTCGACTAACCGCGCCGTTAAGTTAGGCTGGCGGGCGCGACAGTGTGGAATGCAGATGGAGAATTCTGTGCAAATTAAAACCTTGATAACTTTGCCTTCCGGTCATGGAATCGAGCTAGGTTTTTTTTGACGGCTGCAGAATCATGGGCCTCACCCTAGAGAGACTGGATTTCGAGAGTTGGACACCCAGAGATTTTTCTAGAAATTACTTACCATAGGGCCACGAAGCAGCGGTTGTTTCGGCGAAAAGTCGAATATCTGAGGGTCCACAACTGGTTTCAACGAGGTGGTTAGTATAGGGATGGCATAGGACATTAGGGTGGATAGCTTCGACGATGTCGGTGTCAAGCGCGTCGACTAACCGCGCCGTTAAGGTAGGCTGGCGGGCGCGACAGTGTGGAATGTAGATGGAGAATTCTGTGCAAATTAAAACCTTGATAACTTTGTCTTCCGGTCATGGAATCGAGCTAGGTTTTTTTTGACGGCTGCAGAATCATGGGCCTCACCCTAGAGAGACTGGATTTCGAGAGTTGGACACCTAGAGATTTTTCGAGAAATTACTTACCATAGGCCACGAAGCAGCGGTTGTTTCGGCGAAACGTCGAATATCTGAGGGGTCCACAACTGGTTTTCAACGAGGTGGTTAGTATTGAGATGGCACATAGGACGTTAGGGTGGATAGCTTAGACGATGTTGGTGTTAAGCGCGTCGACTAACCGCGCCGTTAAGTTAGGCTGGCGGGCGCGACAGTGTGGAATGCAGATGGAGAATTCTGTGCAAATTAAAACCTTGATAACTTTGCCTTCCGGTCATGGAATCGAGCTAGGTTTTTTTTTGACGGCTGCAGAATCATGGGCCTCACCCTAGAGAGACTGGATTTCGAGAGTTGGACACCCAGAGATTTTTCTAGAAATTACTTACCATAGGCCACGAAGCAGCGGTTGTTTCGGCGAAAAGTCGAATATCTGAGGGTCCACAACTGGTTTCAACGAGGTGGTTAGTATAGGGATGGCACATAGGACATTAGGGTGGATAGCTTCGACGATGTCGGTGTCAAGCGCGTCGACTAACCGCGCCGTTAAGGTAGGCTGGCGGGCGCGACAGTGTGGAATGTAGATGGAGAATTCTGTGCAAATTAAAACCTTGATAACTTTGTCTTCCGGTCATGGAATCGAGCTAGGTTTTTTTTGACGGCTGCAGAATCATGGGCCTCACCCTAGAGAGACTGGATTTCGAGAGTTGGACACCCAGAGATTTTTCTAGAAATTACTTACCATAGGCCACGAAGCAGCGGTTTGTTTCGGCGAAAAGTCGAATATCTGAGGGTCCACAACTGGTTTCAACGAGGTGGTTAGTATAGGGATGGCACATAGGACATTAGGGTGGATAGCTTCGACGATGTCGGTGTCAAGCGCGTCGACTAACCGCGCCGTTAAGGTAGGCTGGCGGGCGCGACAGTGTTGGAATGTAGATGGAGAATTCTGTGCAAATTAAAACCTTGATAACTTTGTCTTCCGGTCATGGAATCGAGCTAGGTTTTTTTTGACGGCTGCAGAATCATGGGCCTCACCCTAGAGAGACTGGATTTCGAGAGTTGGACACCCAGAGATTTTTCTAGAAATTACTTACCATAGGCCACGAAGCGAGCGGTTGTTTCGGCGAAACGTCGAATATCTGAGGGTCCACAACTGGTTTTCAACGAGGTGGTTAGTATTGAGGATGGCACATAGGACGTTAGGGTGGATAGCTTAGACGATGTTGGTGTTAAGCGCGTCGACTAACCGCGCCGTTAAGTTAGGCTGGCGGGCGCGACAGTGTGGAATGCAGATGGAGAATTCTGTGCAAATTAAAACCTTGATAACTTTGCCTTCCGGTCATGGAATCGAGCTAGGTTTTTTTTGACGGCTGCAGAATCATGGGGCCTCACCCTAGAGAGACTGGATTTCGAGAGTTGGACACCCAGAGATTTTTCTAGAAATTACTTACCATAGGCCACGAAGCAGCGGTTGTTTCGGCGAAAAGTCGAATATCTGAGGGTCCACAACTGGTTTCAACGAGGTGGTTAGTATAGGGATGGCACATAGGACATTAGGGTGGATAGCTTCGACGATGTCGGTGTCAAGCGCGTCGACTAACCGCGCCGTTAAGGTAGGCTGGCGGGCGCGACAGTGTGGAATGCAGATGGAGAATTCTGTGCAAATTAAAACCTTGATAACTTTGCCTTCGGTCATGGAATCGAGCTAGGTTTTTTTTTGACGGCTGCAGAATCATGGGCCTCACCCTAGAGAGACTGGATTTCGAGAGTTGGACACCCAGAGATTTTTCTAGAAATTACTTACCATAGGCCACGAAGCAGCGGTTGTTTCGGCGAAAAGTCGAATATCTGAGGGTCCACAACTGGTTTCAACGAGGGTGGTTAGTATAGGGATGGCACATAGGACATTAGGGTGGATAGCTTCGACGATGTCGGTGTCAAGCGCGTCGACTAACCGCGCCGTTAAGGTAGGCTGGCGGGGCGCGACAGTGTGGAATGCAGATGGAGAATTCTGTGCAAATTAAAACCTTGATAACTTTGCCTTCCGGTCATGGAATCGAGCTAGGTTTTTTTTGACGGCTGCAGAATCATGGGCCTCACCCTAGAGAGACTGGATTTCGAGAGTTGGACACCCAGAGATTTTTCTAGAAATTACTTACCATAGGCCACGAAGCAGCGGTTGTTTCGGCGAAAAGTCGAATATCTGAGGGTCCACAACTGGTTTCAACGAGGTGGTTAGTATAGGGATGGCACATAGGACATTAGGGTGGATAGCTTCGACGATGTCGGTGTCAAGCGCGTCGACTAACCGCGCCGTTAAGGTAGGCTGGCGGCGCGACAGTGTGGAATGCAGATGGAGAATTCTGTGCAAATTAAAACCTTGATAACTTTGTCTTCCGGTCATGGAATCGAGCTAGGTTTTTTTTGACGGCTGCAGAATCATGGGCCTCACCCTAGAGAGACTGGATTTCGAGAGTTGGACACCCAGAGATTTTTCTAGAAATTACTTACCATAGGCCACGAAGCAGCGGTTGTTTCGGCGAAACGTCGAATATTCTGAGGGTCCACAACTGGTTTTCAACGAGGTGGGTAGTATTGAGATGGCACATAGGACGTTAGGGTGGATAGCTTAGACGATGTCGGTGTCAAGCGCGTCGACTAACCGCGCCGTTAAGGTAGGCTGGCGGGCGCGACAGTGTGGTGAATGCAGATGGAGAATTCTGTGCAAATTAAAACCTTGATAACTTTGCCTTCCGGTCATGGAATCGAGCTAGGTTTTTTTTGACGGCTGCAGAATCATGGGCCTCACCCTAGAGAGACTGGATTTCGAGAGTTGGACACCCAGAGATTTTTCTAGAAATTACTTACCATAGGCCACGAAGCAGCGGTTGTTTCGGCGAAACGTCGAATATCTGAGGGGTCCACAACTGGTTTTCAACGAGGTGGTTAGTATTGAGATGGCACATAGGACGTTAGGGTGGATAGCTTAGACGATGTTGGTGTCAAGCGCGTCGACTAACCGCGCCGTTAAGTTAGGCTGGCGGGCGCGACAGTGTGGAATGCAGATGGAGAATTCTATGCAAATTAAAACCTTGATAACTTTGCCTTCCGGTCATGGAATCGAGCTAGGTTTTTTTTGACGGCTGCAGAATCATGGGCCTCACCCTAGAGAGACTGGATTTCGAGAGTTGGACACCCAGAGATTTTTCTAGAAATTACTTACCATAGGCCACGAAGCAGCGGTTGTTTCGGCGAAACGTCGAATATCTGAGGGTCCACAACTGGTTTTCAACGAGGTGGTTAGTATTGAGATGGCACATAGGACGTTAGGGTGGATAGCTTAGACGATGTTGGTATCAAGCGCGTCGACTAACCGCGCCGTTAAGTTAGACTGGCGGGCGCGACAGTGTGGAATGCAGATGGAGGAATTCTGTGCAAATTAAAACCTTGATAACTTTGCCTTCCGGTCATGGAATCGAGCTAGGTTTTTTTTGACGGCTGCAGAATCATGGGCCTCACCCTAGAGAGACTGGATTTCGAGAGTTGGACACCCAGAGATTTTTCTAGAAATTACTTACCATAGGCCACGAAGCAGCGGTTGTTTCGGCGAAAAGTCGAATATCTGAGGGTCCACAACTGGTTTCAACGAGGTGGTTAGTATAGGGATGGCACATAGGACATTAGGGTGGATAGCTTCGACGATGTCGGTGTCAAGCGCGTCGACTAACCGCGCCGTTAAGGTAGGCTGGCGGGCGCGACAGTGTGGAATGTAGATGGAGAATTCTGTGCAAATTAAAACCTTGATAACTTTGTCTTCCGGTCATGGAATCGAGCTAGGTTTTTTTTTGACGGCTGCAGAATCATGGGCCTCACCCTAGAGAGACTGGATTTCGAGAGTTGGACACCCAGAGATTTTTCTAGAAATTACTTACCATAGGCCGACGAAGCAGCGGTTGTTTCGGCGAAACGTCGAATATCTGAGGGTCCACAACTGGTTTTCAACGAGGTGGTTAGTATTGAGATGGCACATAGGACGTTAGGGTGGATAGCTTAGACGATGTTGGTGTCAAGCGCGTCGACTAACCGCGCCGTTAAGTTAGGCTGGCGGGCGCGACAGTGTGGAATGCAGATGGAGAATTCTATGCAAATTAAAACCTTGATAACTTTGCCTTCCGGTCATGGAATCGAGCTATGGTTTTTTTTGACGGCTGCAGAATCATCGGCCTCACCCTAGAGAGACTGGATTTCGAGAGTTGGACACCCAGAGATTTTTCTAGAAATTACTTACCATAGGCCACGAAGCAGCGGTTGTTTCGGCGAAACGTCGAATATCTGAGGGTCCACAACTGGTTTTCAACGAGGTGGTTAGTATTGAGATGGCACATAGGACGTTAGGGTGGATAGCTTAGACGATGTTGGTGTCAAGCGCGTCGACTAACCGCGCCGTTAAGTTAGGCTGGCGGGCGCGACAGTGTGGAATGCAGATGGAGAATTCTGTGCAAATTAAAACCTTGATAACTTTGCCTTCCGGTCATGGAATCGAGCTAGGTTTTTTTTGACGGCTGCAGAATCATGGGCCTCACCCTAGAGAGACTGGATTTCGAGAGTTGGACACCCAGAGATTTTTCTAGAAATTACTTACCATAGGCCACGAAGCAGCGGTTGTTTCGGCGAAAAGTCGAATATCTGAGGGTCCACAACTGGTTTCAACGAGGTGGTTAGTATAGGGATGGCACATAGGACATTAGGGTGGATAGCTTCGACGATGTCGGTGTCAAGCGCGTCGACTAACCGCGCCGTTAAGGTAGGCTGGCTGGGCGCGACAGTGTGGAATGCAGATGGAGAATTCTGTGCAAATTAAAACCTTGATAACTTTGTCTTCCGGTCATGGAATCGAGCTAGGTTTTTTTTGACGGCTGCAGAATCATGGGCCTCACCCTAGAGAGACTGGATTTCGAGAGTTGGACACCCAGAGATTTTTCTAGAAATTACTTACCATAGGCCACGAAGCAGCGGTTGTTTCGGCGAAACGTCGAATATCTGAGGGGTCCACAACTGGTTTTCAACGAGGTGGTTAGTATTGAGATGGCACATAGGACGTTAGGGTGGATAGCTTCGACGATGTCGGTGTCAAGCGCGTCGACTAACCGCGCCGTTAAGGTAGGCTGGCGGGGCGCGACAGTGTGGAATGCAGATGGAGAATTCTGTGCAAATTAAAACCTTGATAACTTTGCCTTCCGGTCATGGAATCGAGCTAGGTTTTTTTTGACGGCTGCAGAATCATGGGCCTCACCCTAGAGAGACTGGATTTCGAGAGTTGGACACCCAGAGATTTTTCTAGAAATTACTTACCATAGGCCACGAAGCAGCGGTTGTTTCGGCGAAACGTCGAATATCTGAGGGTCCACAACTGGTTTTCAACGAGGTGGTTAGTATTGAGATGGCACATAGGACGTTAGGGTGGATAGCTTAGACGATGTTGGTGTCAAGCGCGTCGACTAACCGCGCCGTTAAGTTAGGCTGGCGGGCGCGACAGTGTGGAATGCAGATGGAGAATTCTGTGCAAATTAAAACCTTGATAACTTTGCCTTCCGGTCATGGAATCGAGGTAGGTTTTTTTTGACGGCTGCAGAATCATGGGCCTCACCCTAGAGAGACTGGATTTCGAGAGTTGGACACCCAGAGATTTTTCTAGAAATTACTTACCATAGGCCACGAAGCAGCGGTTGTTTCGGCGAAACGTCGAATATCTGAGGGTCCACAACTGGTTTTCAACGAGGTGGTTAGTATTGAGATGGCACATAGGACGTTAGGGTGGATAGCTTAGACGATGTTGGTGTCAAGCGCGTCGACTAACCGCGCCGTTAAGTTAGGCTGGCGGGCGCGACAGTGTGGAATGCAGATGGAGAATTCTGTGCAAATTAAAACCTTGATAACTTTGCCTTCCGGTCATGGAATCGAGCTAGGTTTTTTTTGACGGCTGCAGAATCATGGGGCCTCACCCTAGAGAGACTGGATTTCGAGAGTTGGACACCCAGAGATTTTTCTAGAAATTACTTACCATAGGCCACGAAGCAGCGGTTGTTTCGGCGAAACGTCGAATATCTGAGGGGTCCACAACTGGTTTCAACGAGGTGGTTAGTATAGGGATGGCACATAGGACGTTAGGGTGGATAGCTTCGACGATGTCGGTGTCAAGCGCGTCGACTAACCGCGCCGTTAAGGTAGGCTGGCGGGCGCGACAGTGTGGAATGCAGATGGAGAATTCTGTGCAAATTAAAACCTTGATAACTTTGTCTTCCGGTCATGGAATCGAGCTAGGTTTTTTTTGACGGCTGCAGAATCATGGGCCTCACCCTAGAGAGACTGGATTTCGAGAGTTGGACACCCAGAGATTTTTCTAGAAATTACTTACCATAGGCCACGAAGCAGCGGTTGTTTCGGCGAAACGTCGAATATCTGAGGGTCCACAACTGGTTTTCAACGAGGTGGTTAGTATTGAGATGGCACATAGGACGTTAGGGTGGATAGCTTCGACGATGTCGGTGTCAAGCGCGTCGACTAACCGCGCCGTTAAGGTAGGCTGGCGGGCGCGACAGTGTGGAATGCAGATGGAGAATTCTATGCAAATTAAAACCTTGATAACTTTGCCTTCCGGTCATGGAATCGAGGTAGGTTTTTTTTGACGGCTGCAGAATCATGGGCCTCACCCTAGAGAGACTGGATTTCGAGAGTTGGACACCCAGAGATTTTTTCTAGAAATTACTTACCATAGGCCACGAAGCAGCGGTTGTTTCGGCGAAACGTCGAATATCTGAGGGGTCCACAACTGGTTTTCAACGAGGTGGTTAGTATTGAGATGGCACATAGGACGTTAGGGTGGATAGCTTAGACGATGTTGGTGTCAAGCGCGTCGACTAACCGCGCCGTTAAGTTAGGCTGGCGGGCGCGACAGTGTGGAATGCAGATGGAGAATTCTGTGCAAATTAAAACCTTGATAACTTTGCCTTCCGGTCATGGAATCGAGCTAGGTTTTTTTTGACGGCTGCAGAATCATGGGCCTCACCCTAGAGAGACTGGATTTCGAGAGTTGGACACCCAGAGATTTTTCTAGAAATTACTTACCATAGGCCACGAAGCAGCCGGTTGTTTCGGCGAAAAGTCGAATATCTGAGGGTCCACAACTGGTTTCAACGAGGTGGTTAGTATAGGGATGGCACATAGGACATTAGGGTGGATAGCTTCGACGATGTCGGTGTCAAGCGCGTCGACTAACCGCGCCGTTAAGGTAGGCTGGCGGGCGCGACAGTGTGGAATGTAGATGGAGAATTCTGTGCAAATTAAAACCTTGATAACTTTGTCTTCCGGTCATGGAATCGAGCTAGGTTTTTTTTGACGGCTGCAGAATCATGGGCCTCACCCTAGAGAGACTGGATTTCGAGAGTTGGACACCCAGAGATTTTTCTAGAAATTACTTACCATAGGCCACGAAGCAGCGGTTGTTTCGGCGAAACGTCGAATATCTGAGGGTCCACAACTGGTTTTCAACGAGGTGGTTAGTATTGAGATGGCACATAGGACGTTAGGGTGGATAGCTTAGACGATGTCGGTGTCAAGCGCGTCGACTAACCGCGCCGTTAAGGTAGGCTGGCGGGGCGCGACAGTGTGGAATGCAGATGGAGAATTCTATGCAAATTAAAACCTTGATAACTTTGCCTTCCGGTCATGGAATCGAGCTAGGTTTTTTTTGACGGCTGCAGAATCATGGGCCTCACCCTAGAGAGACTGGATTTCGAGAGTTGGACACCCAGAGATTTTTCTAGAAATTACTTACCATAGGCCACGAAGCAGCGGTTGTTTCGGCGAAACGTCGAATATCTGAGGGTCCACAACTGGTTTTCAACGAGGTGGTTAGTATTGAGATGGCACATAGGACGTTAGGGTGGATAGCTTAGACGATGTTGGTGTCAAGCGCGTCGACTAACCGCGCCGTTAAGTTAGGCTGGCGGGGCGCGACAGTGTGGAATGCAGATGGAGAATTCTGTGCAAATTAAAACCTTGATAACTTTGCCTTCCGGTCATGGAATCGAGCTAGGGTTTTTTTTGACGGCTGCAGAATCATGGGCCTCACCCTAGAGAGACTGGATTTCGAGAGTTGGACACCCAGAGATTTTTCTAGAAATTACTTACCATAGGCCACGAAGCAGCGGTTGTTTCGGCGAAACGTCGAATATCTGAGGTCCACAACTGGTTTTCAACGAGGTGGTTAGTAATTGGGATGGCACATAGGACGTTAGGGTGGATAGCTTAGACGATGTCGGTGTCAAGCGCGTCGACTAACCGCGCCGTTAAGTTAGGCTGGGGGGCGCGACAGTGTGGAATGCAGATGGAGAATTCTGTGCAAATTAAAACCTAGATAACTTTGCCTTCCGGTCATGGACTCGAGCTAGGTTTCTTTTTGACAGCTTCAGAACCACGGGCCTCACAGAAGAGAGACTGGATTTGGAGAGTTGGACCCCCAGAGATTTTTCTAGAAATTACTTACCATAGGCCACGAAGCAGCGGTTGTTTCGGCGAAACGTCGAATATCTGAGGGTCCACAACTGGTTTTCAACGAGGTGGTTAGTATTGGGATGGCACATAGGACGTTAGGGTTTATAGCTTAGACGATGTCGGTGTCAAGCGCGTCAACTAACCGCGCCGTTAAGTTAGGCTGGCGGGCGCGACAGTGTGGAATGCAGATGGAGAATTCTGTGCAAATTAAAACCTTGATAACTTTGCCTTCCGGTCATGGAATCGAGCTAGGTTTTTTTTTTACGGCTGCAGAATCATGGGCCTCACCCTAGAGAGACTGGATTTCGAGAGTTGGACACCCAGAGATTTTTCTAGAAATTACTTACCATAGGCCACGAAGCAGCGGTTGTTTCGGCGAAACGTCGAATATCTGAGGGTCCACAACTGGTTTTCAACGAGGTGGT
>NC_089040.1:0-2500 GCF_034140825.1 Oryza sativa Japonica Group
CTAAACCTAAAACCTAAAACCTAAACCCTAAACCCTAAACCCTAAACCCTAAACCCTAAACCCTAAACCCTAAACCCTAAACCCTAAACCCTAAACCCTAAACCCTAAACCCTAAACCCTAAACCCTAAACCCTAAACCCTAAACCCTAAACCCTAAACCCTAAACCCTAAACCCTAAACCCTAAACCCTAAACCCTAAACCCTAAACCCTAAACCCTAAACCCTAAACCCTAAACCCTAAACCCTAAACCCTAAACCCTAAACCCTAAACCCTAAACCCTAAACCCTAAACCCTAAACCCTAAACCCTAAACCCTAAACCCTAAACCCTAAACCCTAAACCCTAAACCCTAAACCCTAAACCCTAAACCCTAAACCCTAAACCCTAAACCCTAAACCCTAAACCCTAAACCCTAAACCCTAAACCCTAAACCCTAAACCCTAAACCCTAAACCCTAAACCCTAAACCCTAAACCCTAAACCCTAAACCCTAAACCCTAAACCCTAAACCCTAAACCCTAAACCCTAAACCCTAAACCCTAAACCCTAAACCCTAAACCCTAAACCCTAAACCCTAACCCTAAACCCTAAACCCTAAACCCTAAACCCTAAACCCTAAACCCTAAACCCTAAACCCTAAACCCTAAACCCTAAACCCTAAACCCTAAACCCTAAACCCTAACCCTAAACCCTAAACCCTAAACCCTAAACCCTAAACCCTAAACCCTAAACCCTAAACCCTAAACCCTAAACCCTAAACCCTAAACCCTAAACCCTAAACCCTAAACCCTAAACCCTAAACCCTAAACCCTAAACCCTAAACCCTAAACCCTAAACCCTAAACCCTAAACCCTAAACCCTAAACCCTAAACCCTAAACCCTAAACCCTAAACCCTAAACCCTAAACCCTAAACCCTAAACCCTAAACCCTAAACCCTAAACCCTAAACCCTAAACCCTAAACCCTAAACCCTAAACCCTAAACCCTAAACCCTAAACCCTAAACCCTAAACCCTAAACCCTAAACCCTAAACCCTAAACCCTAAACCCTAAACCCTAAACCCTAAACCCTAAACCCTAAACCCTAAACCCTAAACCCTAAACCCTAAACCCTAAACCCTAAACCCTAAACCCTAAACCCTAAACCCTAAACCCTAAACCCTAAACCCTAAACCCTAAACCCTAAACCCTAAACCCTAAACCCTAAACCCTAAACCCTAAACCCTAAACCCTAAACCCTAAACCCTAAACCCTAAACCCTAAACCCTAAACCCTAAACCCTAAACCCTAAACCCTAAACCCTAAACCCTAAACCCTAAACCCTAAACCCTAAACCCTAAACCCTAAACCCTAAACCCTAAACCCTAAACCCTAAACCCTAAACCCTAAACCCTAAACCCTAAACCCTAAACCCTAAACCCTAAACCCTAAACCCTAAACCCTAAACCCTAAACCCTAAACCCTAAACCCTAAACCCTAAACCCTAAACCCTAAACCCTAAACCCTAAACCCTAAACCCTAAACCCTAAACCCTAAACCCTAAACCCTAAACCCTAAACCCTAAACCCTAAACCCTAAACCCTAAACCCTAAACCCTAAACCCTAAACCCTAAACCCTAAACCCTAAACCCTAAACCCTAAACCCTAAACCCTAAACCCTAAACCCTAAACCCTAAACCCTAAACCCTAAACCCTAAACCCTAAACCCTAAACCCTAAACCCTAAACCCTAAACCCTAAACCCTAAACCCTAAACCCTAAACCCTAAACCCTAAACCCTAAACCCTAAACCCTAAACCCTAAACCCTAAACCCTAAACCCTAAACCCTAAACCCTAAACCCTAAACCCTAAACCCTAAACCCTAAACCCTAAACCCTAAACCCTAAACCCTAAACCCTAAACCCTAAACCCTAAACCCTAAACCCTAAACCCTAAACCCTAAACCCTAAACCCTAAACCCTAAACCCTAAACCCTAAACCCTAAACCCTAAACCCTAAACCCTAAACCCTAAACCCTAAACCCTAAACCCTAAACCCTAAACCCTAAACCCTAAACCCTAAACCCTAAACCCTAAACCCTAAACCCTAAACCCTAAACCCTAAACCCTAAACCCTAAACCCTAAACCCTAAACCCTAAACCCTAAACCCTAAACCCTAAACCCTAAACCCTAAACCCTAAACCCTAAACCCTAAACCCTAAACCCTAAACCCTAAACCCTAAACCCTAAACCCTAAACCCTAAACCCTAAACCCTAAACCCTAAACCCTAAACCCTAAACCCTAAACCCTAAACCCTAAACCCTAAACCCTAAACCCTAAACCCTAAACCCTAAACCCTAAACCCTAAACCCTAAACCCTAAACCCTAAACCCTAAACCCTAAACCCTAAACCCTAAACCCTAAACCCTAAACCCTAAACCCTAAACCCTAAACCCTAAACCCTAAACCCTAAACCCTAAACCCTAAACCCTAAACCCTAAACCCTAAACCCTAAACCCTAA